>NW_028247044.1:0-53133 GCF_964263255.1 Lissotriton vulgaris | reverse complement strand
TCTCTCCTTTGCTCTTTGCCCTGGTGGTGAAATCACTGGAGATAGCCATATGCCAGGCGTTCACCATCAAGGGCGTCTTCTTCTGCAGCACTGAGCACACGTTCGCTCTCTTTGTAGACAGCCTTTTACCTGCCTTGTACGATCCTAAGACCTCCCTGTCTACACTAATCTTGCCAGGGATCCACCATCACATTGGGCCTCTTGTTGACATTACGGTATCAGATCCAGCTGGATTGTCAAGACCTTCTTGACTGGTCTGCTAGGGGATTTGATATGACACTTGGTACACACTTCAGCGGGGCCTCCCCTGGCACAGGTAAGTGTTAGCTGACACTCAGAACTCAAACCCGGGGGAGGGTGATCTTTTTGGCATTACAGTTTCACATCAAATACACAAATGTTGATGAGAGAAATGCTTGGAATAAGTCTGATGATGGGCAATTCCTCTGGGTAGCATTTCAACTCATTGTTCCTTTTCCCACCATGCCACCTCAGTGTGGACCCATCCATATAAAAACCAGTCTCGGCCATGCTCCAATTGGATTAGTCTAACCTGAACTGTTAGGCCAGAGCCTACCTGAACTGGAACAAATGCAACCAAAGAATAGTTTTGCTCAGTTTGGATCTCTTCTGTCAGCTTGCTTCCAGTGGCACAGTGGAGCCATCTGACTTTATAAATGAATGCCAGCTTGACATTCATTTATAAATTTGACAAGTGGTCCCTCCACTCATTGGATGTGTTAGACCTGGCATATTTTGAAGTGTTTCCTATGTCATTTTGCTTTCTGACCCAGTGGTTTTGACTCTGTTTTTGCTGGTTGATTGTCTCTGAGCACTTTCTCACTGCTATTCAGTGTTAAAGTACAAGTGCTCCTATTCTAAATTGTATTATGGATTAGTGTTTCCGAGATTGGCCTATTTGATTTACTAGTAAGTCTCTAGTAAAGTGTACTGAGAGTGCCAGGGACTGTAAATCAAATGCTGCTAGTGGGTCTGCAGCACTGACTGTGCCACCCACAAGAGCAGCCCATTTCAAAGAGTTCCCAGACCTGACACTGCAGTGTCTGCACATACTTTTCCCTACAATGTTGACTTAGCAAGTTCATCCACTGGCCAAGCACTAACCTTCCCTTTCAGTACATGCAAGTCACCCCTAAAGTAGGCCCAAGGCCCTCCTATGAGCAGGGTGTAATGTATGTGAAAGGTAGGACATGTACTGGTGTTAGTAACATGTTCTGATAGTGAAATACAGTGTAATTAATGTTTCACTATTTGAAAGGCTATCTGTCCCATAGGAAGAATAGGGAATACTTTGTAAGTATCTTACAAGTATAATTTCATATGGGGACCAGATAGAAATGTTGAGTTTTTTATGCCTGAACTCAGAATGTAAAAATGCATCTTTTAGTAAAGACATTTTTTTCTACTGAGTGTTTGTAAATACCACTTTTAGAAAGTGGGTATTTTCTTGCTTAGCCATTCTGTGTGCCTCTCCTGGTTTGTGGATTGACTGTCTGGCTTTAGGATGACAAGGGCTGGGCATGTGCATTCTCTTCAAATAGCCACTGGGGAGGTCGAGGTATGCCGGCCTTTCCTGATGAGTTATGGCTGGGCTGAATAGACCAGGGCTGCATTTAGAATAGTGGGAGGAGATTTCCTTGCACCTGAATGGGCCTAGTCTGCATTGGAAAATGCCGCCTCCACCCCCTGCCAAGAAGCTGGGATAGAGAGGTCCAAACTGCTTTGGACTGAGCACAGACACCCTCTGCCAAAGAGAAACTGAGTATAAATATTGGGGCCCGGAACCCAGAACTTTAGAACTCGCTTGGATCAAGGAACCTGCTGAGGGAAAGAGCTGGAAGAACTCCCAGGAGGAGTGCTGCCCCTTTGCGGTGTTGTTGCTTTGCTGGGTTGGCCTGCAGTTGCTGCTTCTGACTTGGGCAGTGAAAGGACTGGACTGAACTTTCCCCAAGGGCTTGAAATAGAGTTTGCCTCCTGCTCATGAAGTTTCAGGGACACAAAACACTTCACTTACCTCTGGGTACCGGCTCTGGAACTGTGAGTTTCAATTGCCACAGAGGGGGGAAAGCAGCCAACACCATCACCAACACCACTGTTGGCTCCATGTCCTGAGGTCATTGCAGAAGGCACTGCCACACTTTGTACTGCAACCCTGGTCTCAACGGCGACAACGACTGCCGCTGCTACCAAGCTGCTGCTTGCACCATGACTTGTGGACACGGCACTCCGCACTGCCTTACTTAACTTCACCACCTTGGTCTCACCGACAACATCTCTGCATACTGGCCTTGACACCCGTAACTGCACAATGGTTTGGGGGTACTGCTTGTAAGTCGCATGGCCTATCGCCCCGTCCCATATCACATTCTGGGCCGAGCAATACCAGCTCCCATTAACTGTCCCTGCCACCTGCACTGTGACCTGCGAGCACCACCACGAGCACCGCCTCACCTCGCACTGCAGCCCTGGTCTCATTGAGACCACTGGATGACCATCACCAAGCAACTGACTGTACTGCGACCTGAGGGCACAGTATGCAGCACCAGTCCAAATCACAGCACAACCGCGATGGTTGACGCGACCAGCCCGCACCAAATAGATCAGCCACAACATAAGGCCCTCTTTACGGGTCTACTGACACTAACGCCAGTGTGCACCAATGCGGTCAGCTGGAACTGTTATATTCTGTTGTTTTCAGCACTGTGGTAGCCCCGGACGGACCTATCGCCTTCAAGGAATTGCATTTTTGAGTCATTCTCGCAAAGTGCGTAATTTTGATTACTCTATGTTGGTCTTTTATCATTTTGGTCTTGTTTGCACAGATAAATATTGGTTATTTTTCTAAAATGGGTGTGGGTCCGTTTGTAGTGCTTTCACTCTATTACTGTTGGTTATGTGCAAATGCTTCACATCCTGCCTCTGAGATAAGCCTGACTGCTCATGCCAAGCTACCAAGGGGGTGAGCAGGGGCTATTTTAGAAGTGGATCCCCTGTACCCTGACTAGAAGGAAGAGTCCCTATTTGGATAAAGGGGCAAACCATTGGTAATTAGAGACCCACATTTCTAGCACAATGGAATTGTCTACTCTGTCCCCATGGCAGAACAACAGGCCATCCACTGAAAGATAAATTGTCCCTTAATCTCCCTTTTCATTAAAAACAGTATGATATAGTGTGGTTCTTTTTTTTATTTTTTATTATTAATCAATATAGTCTGGTTCTTTTGCTAAACACCATAATGCCCATGGTCCATGATCATGATACAAAAGTAATTCGCATAAACAATCCTAGAGAGATATATTCATTATCCGTGTGTTTAACATTCAAAGTTTCTTTTACTGGAGGACACGGTTTTCAACACAAAGTAGATCTTATTTATTACCTTCTAATGCCGCAGTGTATTTCAGAATTTTTGCCTTTGTTGGGTATAAGTTGAAGATCATTATCTCTAAATCTGTAAACAATTTAAAAAAAACTTAAATACTATACTATTGTATATCAAACAAATAAAGAAATGTAGGCATGGGGAGATAAAACCTTGATAAAAGGGAGTAATAATATTCAAGCACAAGACATATAGAAGAGAAAGTGGCCCAGCGATACACATCAATAATGTACATTGACTGCACCTATAATGGCACTTGGTTACAGTAGTACGACCCTTGTTGTTTTCATGCATTACCCACACTGCATTAGGAAATACTTACTATACTACAACAGCGTAGATTCATGTATATATAGATATATATCTATTTAGATAAAAACAAGAGAACTATTTTGCTCTTTAGGCCTGTGGCTGTGATCTGTGAAGGGTGGCCTGCGATGTATATTTTATTGGTATATAAAGTTATAACTATTTGTCTTCTGACTTTTTCCTAGATGACTTTATTTTTCTTTCAAAAGTAGACATTATTTTAGGTATGTTGTTACCTACAGTTTCTTTACATTATATGAACTGAGACAGTTATGTGAATTAGTCAATACTACTGGGGTAGAGTTGATTTTAAAGTGGAGTTACACAGCTTTTTACTAAGAATGTTATACTAAAATATCTATCTATATCACTAGCAATTGACTTTGTGCGTACGGCTCTAGAAGCAAAATTGGTAAAAATAAACTAATTAAATCAGGGAATACCATTTGCTTTACACAATACAATTCCAGTACCTTATAAATGAGGGATGGAGCCAGATCAAAACCTTAATAGTTAAGAAATGAATTATCTTGGTTCATTTATTCAAATGTAACCCATTTTTGATGTTGACTGGCCTACAAATGTAAATGAAGGTTTATAAGTTACAGACAAAATTTAACTGTTTGAAAAATACAGAAAGTTTGGTCATATCAAGATAAAAATCCAATCATTAGAAGTTGCTTTACGAAGATTTATGCCGTGAGCATGAGGTTTCAAACATAAGCACAAAAGCAACACCCCACCACGGAAAACAAGGAGTAAGGGATTTTGCTAGCAGAGAGGTCGACTTAAAGACATATTGCCCAGGAGTTGTTTGACCTGGCAGAAGAGTGTTTAGTCACTCTTGGATAAATCTAGCGAAGATTGACATCTTCCATCCTTTCCTCGTCAACTTCAGATCAGAAGTTAATCCCAATTGACCCACTTGGCTGAGTTTTGAGACTTTTTCTTGAGCACAGAAGCAGTCCCATTTGCGAGGTTTCCTTTGGCCCCCAGTCCTGATGAGGCCCAAATTATATGGGCTGAAACATGTCGACCTGACAGAGAAAGAAGCCCTGTACCACTCAAATTCATGTTTCCTTTGCCCCCCCAGTCCTGATGAGACCCTATTTAAATGGGCTGAAGCGCATCGACCTGACATAGAAAGAAGCCCTGTACCACTCAAATTCATGTACAAAGAAAAATTTACAACACCAGTAGAAAGTAGAATAGGTTGTAATGCAAAAATACCCTAAGAGATGTTGTCATGAGGGCGATCTTCATTAATGTGAACTACAAATTTTTGGGGGTTGTAAGTATGTCTCGCAGCACAACAAATATTAGGGCTCCAATGATTCTGTTTTTTGAAACATAAGTGCATCAACTGTATACATATTTTTTCTAGAAAAAACTTTTTCTCTATGCTTTATAAGTAAACTAGCAGCCCGTCCCGACGTTGTCCGGGTATGAATTGCTGCCGGCCAGTAGTATATTGTTTCGGAGGATTTCGTTTAGATAGCATTTCTTATCTGTGACAGGCCTGTGAAACACTCTGATTCACAGTGCACTGCTGATGCACTTAAGAGTGCGCGTTCAGTAGTGTGTGAACTCGAGTTTCCCTACTTTATTTTTCCTTGCAACATGGCATGAGCACAATTTACATTACAGAAGAACACATTCATTTGTGGTAGGTACGGGAAGACAAAGCGATTTGCCTGGAATCACAGGATGTTGAGCTGATGCCGAGATTCGAACTTAGCTCGCCAGCTCTAAAGTTCGAAATTCTAGAACTTGTGGCGGAAGGTGTGTCTAAAAGTGTATGTCGGTGCTGGCCATTAATGAGAGAGACCTGTGCATTTTTCAAATGATTGGTGAAAAAATATAAGTATGTTGCTGGACATGTGGGCCGCCGTGCCACCAATGTAACACCCATTATTCCACAACTTTCTTTACGCATACCATCACTTCGCATACTTTCATTACGTAAGTACCATGACTCCGCAATGCCATTATAACGCATGGCATTACATTTTATATGCTTTTACCACGCATACATTTACAACGAAATTCGTTGTAAATGCATGAATGGTAAAAGCATGTTTTTTTTTAAATGTTTGGATAAGGTAAGTATGGGTATAGGGGTATATGTTTTGGGGTACTGAGGTATATGATTTGGGGTGCTTGGGTATTTTAAGGGTTCAGATATAGTTTTGGGTTATGGGGTACAGGGGTAGTTTTAGGGTTTAGAGATAGGTATGGGTTTTGGGGTAGAGGGATATTTTTAGGGTTCAGGGCTAGGTTTGGGTTTTGGGGTATAGGGGTATGTTTAGGGTTCAGGTGTAGGTTTGGATTTTGGGGTACATGGTTATTTTTAGGGTTCAGGGCTAGGTTTGGGTTTTGGGGCACAGGGGTATTTTTAGGGTGCAGGACTAGGTTTGGATTTTGGGGTACATGGGTATTTTAACACCTTGGCTGCTGTGCATTTTACCCTCCTGTGCTGATATTTGATGAATCCTATTGTTCATGACGAGCTCAGCTCGTCATCAGCACAGCTCAACTGTGCCTCATGACGAGCTGAGCTCGTCATGAGCATCGAAAGGGTTAGGGTTCATGGGTAGGTTTGGATTTTGGGGTACAGGGTTATTTTTAGGGTTCAGGGCTAGGTTTGGGTTTTGGGGCACAGGGGTATTTTTAGGGTTCAGGGATAGGTTTGGGTTTTGGGGTACAAGGGTATTTTAAGGGTTCAGGGCTAGGTTTGGGTTTTGGGGTACAGGGGTATTTTAGGGTTCAGGGGTAGGTTTGGGTTTTGAGGTACAGTGGTATTTTTTGTGTTCAGGGCTAGGTTTGGGTTTTGGGGTACAGGGGTATTTTTAGGGTTCAGGGGTAGGTTTGGGTTTTGAGGTACAGGGGTATTTATAGGGTTCAGGGCTAGGTTTGGGGTTTGGGGTACAGGGGTATTTTTAGGGTTTAGGGATAGGTTTGGGTTTTGGGGTACGAAGAATATTTATAGGGTTAAGATGGGTTAGTGTTTAAGGGTGTTGGGGTATTTTAAGGGGTAAGGGTGGGTTATGATTATGGGGTGCAGGGGTATTTAAAGGGAGCAGGGTGGGATTAGCACACAATATGAGACATGGCATGAAGGGCGGAATGTACCACACGCCCCCAGCGTTTGCCATGCCCCAGCATACGCCCACAGCACAACGCAGACACGCCCACAAGGGAATACTTTGCTGGCACGCTTCTTTTACCTTTTAAATGTATATGGTGGGCGTCTGCATAGCCTATGTCCTTCTGCTGCAACTGCCCTTTCCAACGCTGTATTGGGTTTTGTGATTGGTGGTTTGGTTCCTGAGATAACCCACCTCAAAGGTTTGTGCTCTCTCTTTATTATATTAGTATGGATGTTTGTTGTTTGTTGGATAAAGAAAATTCACACACACACACACACATATGTATATATATTCACTGAAAAAACCATAGGTTTCACACCAGTTATAGTTAGCTGGAAATTTTACTGACATAAAACCATTGAAATTCCCACGTTATAGTTAGTTGGACTCACTATAACCTGCGCGCCTGCGATGCATTGCTGATGATGTCACATATTACATCACTCATGACATGGTCAGTGACATCACTCATGACATCACTGATGACACCTTCCAGTGAATGTGTGTCTTTCTGAAAAATAAATATGTTTTATATATGTATATGTAAAGGTCGATGGAAGAATAAATGTTTAAATAAGTGTCTTAATGAATGTTTTTTTTTTAAAAAATTGATTGGTTAACTGGCTTATTAAGTGTATCTTAGTGAATACATATATTAGCGAGTAACTTTTAAATATTGAAATGTATGTATCAGTGTTTCACTTTGTGTATAAGTGGCTGCATGGGTTTGTGACTGACTCACTGTTTGTATGTGTTTTGAAGACAGCATATGTACAGGACTGTATGGATGGATGAGTGTGTATATGTGTGTGTTAGTGAGTAAACGACTGTCTCATTATTGTCTTTATCAGTAACGACATATGTTTTAATCTAGTATATGTGAGTATTGATATATATATAAGTGAGTATATGTGAGAGTGAGAGATTGTAAGAGTTGCTGTTTAATTATTATGTGTTTCTATAAGTGATTGTTTAAGAGAGTAAGTATGTGTAAGTTTCCTTAGAAGTAAAGTGGTAGTGTGTGTACAGCTGTAAATGCAAATAAATGGATGTTCAATAGTTTATTTGCATGTGTGAATATGTGTGTGAGTAACTTTTGGATGACTGTCGGTGTGTAACAGGATGTATAGGTGTATCACTACATATGATGAGTGAATATATGTATAAGTGACTATATAGAACTGTTGGTGAATGAGTGGATGTGTATTAGATGGTGGTATTACTGAATTGGTTGTTGTAACTGGTATGGGTATCTCCAATTTTTTGAAAATGTTAGTTACTATTTTTGAATATGTGTTTCAAGGGTTACTTTACAGTGAAAGGAGGTCTGTCACTCTGTCACAAGGATGGTGTCATCAGTGATGTCATGAGTGATGTCACTGACCATGTCATGAGTGATGTAATATGTGACATCATCAGCAGTGCATTGCAGGCGCGCAAGTTATAGTGAGTCCAACTAACTATAACGTGGGAATTTCAATGGTTTTATGTCAGTAAAATTTCCAGCTAACTATAACTCGTGTGAAACCTATGGTTTTTTCAGTGAATTTCAAAGGTTTTTTAATAGCAAATCTCTATAGGTATGAAAAGTATTATTTTTTATAACGAATTTTATATTGAATAATTATGTCATAATATTTGTTATATATTTTTTTTTTTTGCCCCGGAGCGCTCCCGGTGCGCGCCCCGGTGAGCGCACCGGAAAGCGCAGTGTTTTGGCGCGCCCCGGGGCGCGCACCGGTGAGTGTCTCGTTAGCGCTATTGCCACGAACAAAAACAACATCGGGACGTTTTGCGCAGTCGCGTGATGCGTCATATGACGAACTGCGTAAGTGCACCCGGAAGCACACGATCGCATACGATCGCGCAACGTCTCGACGCGCTACGTGCCCCGGGGCGCGTAGCGTAAGCGCGTCAGGTCATGTGATCTGAAAATAACACTTTTCATTGGTGCAGATCAGTTTTGGTTTCCAAATGATGAAAGCCAGGGTCATGTGACTTCAAAATTACACTTTTCATTGGTCCAGAACAGTTTTTTTTTCCAAATGATGAAAGCCCCCACCTTTTTTCCTTATTTTGACTTTGTCTTTTGACTAAGGAAGACCTTTTTGGAGTTCTATCTTTACTAGTTTGAAATGGCTACATTAGCAGCAGCAACTGGAGGATCTGCTCCACCACCACCACCACCATCTAAAAGACCACCAGAAGATTACATTGGTGGTCAAGAGGATGAGGAGGAGAATGATGAAGAGGAGGAACAGAGAAGGGAATTCTTGCCTGAAAATAAACAGCCCTACCAACCAAAATCGCACTTTATTTGGGAGTTCTTCAAAATCCCAAGAGGTTTTAAAAAAGTCAACGCTGCAAAGGTGACTTGTTTAATTTGTGAAGCTGAGTTGTCCAGGGGGAACCCTAGCAAAAAGTATTCCTTCGGGAATCATACAATGATTCGCCACATGATGCGTTTGCATCCAAACAATTATTCTAATGCAGAGTTAAGGGACCTCTGCAGTAAGCTTCCCCCTTTAACGACTAGACCCTCAACATCAAAACAACCCACTCCATCGGGTCCGGGGGCAAGAGACACATTGGCCACTATTCAACCTAAGTTTGCCGATTACAAAATCGTGTGCAAATATTGTAACAAGACACTTTGCTATGGTGAGCAAAGTATCGAACTTATCATGGTTGCTGGTGATAACCATAAGTGTCCAAGAAAACCCTAAATGTTCCAGATTTTTTTTTTGCTCCAGTTGAGCCATTTACAATTCCCTGTTTTTAGTTTCTCTCCTTAAAAAATATAAAAGTGTTCAGAAAAGCCAAAAAAAGAAAAAAATGTTCACAAAAACAATAAAAAAAATATAAAACAACAAAAAGAAGAAAAAAACAGTTCTTTTTAGAAATACCTCCAATTTATAAAAAAAATCCTAAATTTTTTGAAAACTGTCACTCTTTTTTCCCTATGGTATGCTCCCCGGTACGCTCCCCGGAGCGCGTACCGGGCGCTCCCCCGCGCAAATCGAAAAAAAAAAAGTCTTTTTTTTGCCCCGCGGGGCCCTTTTATGGCCCCCACAACAAACCTAGGGGGTCAGGGGGGGTCTACTCGGCCCCCTTATGGTCATTTCCCCCTTTGTTTTTTCCACCTCTTGTGTCTCGATTTTACCGAGACACAAGATGGCAGCCGCTCCGGACTGTTTCAAATGATTACAGACACCCGAGAGCCAATCAGCTTAGCAAGTCGCGTAGCATGCCCGGCGCCCCCCCCAGTGCGCGTACCGGGGCGCTGCTATAGATATATATATATTTTTGAACCTAAATTACTCAAAAACAACTGAAGCACATATCTTGAGACATAGCAAAGGCACATCGGGCTACCAGTCCCTACAATTTTTGCCAAATTTGGTGGAAATACATTCAGCCGTTCGGGCTAAAAGTGAGTTCGACCGCCCTATGGAAATTAACATGGGGAAAACACATTTTGGGACCCCCCTTTTATCTCGGACCCCGCTTGACGAATCCCCCCCAAACTTTCAGGAAAGTACCGGAGCTCGATGAGGCAAATTTGAGAACATTTTCAGCCAGATTCGTCAACCGGCGCCAAAGTTATTCCAAATAGAATTTTGAGATTTTGCATTGAAAAAAATCCTAACTATAACTACCTACTGGCGACCACCAGTAGGTAATATATAACTATATAAATAAATATATAATTAACCGAGAAGCCTCGCTGAGAAGATTAGAGACTAAATTTATACTAAACTTCGATAGCAAGTGCCCTAACGGTTTGAACAACACCGAAGACATGTACACATGCCTGTAAATCGATACTCTGTGTGCAGCCCCCACTCGTATAGTGTAACATACTGTACATCATTTGGATTGGAATTTGAATGTATTTCTTAAAGTAAATCGTGTTAATATCTTCCGATTTATTGAATGTGTTTAGTCATAATCATGACCATATTACAGACATAAATTGTCCTTGGGTATATGAATTATGATAACCAATTTTACATATTCTTTCCACCTCACTTTTTGTCACTATGGTAGAGATACTGTATCATGTCTCGTATTAGTCGAGGTTAGGGTGATAGATACTATTGTATCTTCTCACTTGGTTTAACACATTTTTCACGTAACTTATTATTTACACTGGGTTTCTATGTTCTGCAGAGAAATCCAATAATGCAGCTTCTTCATGCACTTAGCTTTGTATATATCCCTTCTTTCCTTTTTGTCACAGAAGTCACAACTCGGATTATAACAACATGCATTTAAGCAGTTATAAGTGAATTATAGCAGTGTTTTTTGGTGTGTTTGGATTTATCCAGGAATGCTGGTATAATGCTATTATTGCATTAAGTACTTTTGAAATTGTACTAATTATAATTTCATAACCACTAACGCCCTAATATTGCAAATGAATTTCTCAATGTATATATTTTGTAATCAAAGCTTTTTTTAAAAAATGAATTTAGTTTTGATGGAACAGCGTTAGTTCACTGATGCACAACACACCATTAAGTCTTTCTGCTATGTCCGTTGGTTTGTTCTGTGAACATGTGACCTTAGTGGGAAGGGCATTTTATTTAAAAATGGCATCTATTACACACAGCCTTTATGTGAACAAGGGCGCCTGAGCCCGAAACGCGTCATCTGCCGACTGCTGTTTGGTCAATTAAAACATCTTGCCTGAAATCGGAAGTGGTTCGTGTGTCTCTCTCTTCGCCGCCGGGGGTTCTCTGGTGGAAGTGGAAGGAGTACTGGTTCGAAATATATATATATATATATATATATATATATATATATTTTTTTTATATATATTTGCTTTGGCTTGGACAGTTTATTCAAAAATATTGCATTGGTACTAAACCTGAATCTTGGACCACCTAACTAATTTTTTTACACTTGATTTGCATTAGAAAAATGAGCTGGTTTATTCACTTTGCACCTAAGGAACAATGTATTCTCACACTAAATCACTATTATCAGTATTATTTGTACTATTGAATGTTAGTGATACTGAAATCCATATGTATCAAGCATTATTGAACATGTAAGGAAGGATGTTTTCTGTTTCTATTTGTTTGTGTGACTACACCTTTAAAAAGAGGTATGTGATGAACGCGGGTCATGTGACCAAGAACAACTTGTTGTTCGAAACGCGTTATCCCTCGACTCCTTGATTGCCGAATAAAGACCTTTTGAATGAACTACGGGCTCGTATGAATTCTTTTACCTGAATTCTGCTTTGATATATATATATATATTCAATGAAAAAACCATAGGTTATAGACCATATATAGTTAGGGATTAGCATTTACAAAACCTTATTTTACTCGCACAAAACCATTGAAATTCGCCTATATAGTTAGTTGCACTAACTATATATCGCGCACCCGCAATCCACTGCTGATAATGTCACATATTACATCATTCATACATGGTCAGTGACATCACTGATGACATCACTGATGACAACTCAAATGACATCACTGATGACATCACTGTTGACAACTCAAATGACATCACTGATCACATCACTGATGACATCATTCATGTGATAATACGATGAACCTCTTCAGACTCTAATATAACCTTAGATACACTCAGTGTTAGCAGACACTCACAGATTCTAACTCATCCATGGAGTTACTCACACACCTAGTCAGTCATGCAAAGAATCAATCACACCTCCATTTCCTCAACTATACAGTTATACACACCTTACTTATTCAAACATATTCTAACACATATTTACTCACTTTTACAATCACTGATACAAGTTTTCAATGATCCATGCAGCCACTCACACATTCACTAGCTCTTATACACAGTAATTTATATATATCAACTCTCACTTGTACTGTGTTTTACATATGTACTTACTTTGACATGTAGCACTGATATCCATTCACTCACCAATACACTCATGCACACAGTTAACCACCCATACAGCTGTTTCCACATGCAGTTTTGAACCCATACATCTAGTGAATCAACTGCTCACACATCTATGCACATAGTCACACACCTCCCAGACACCCACACACACACACACTCACTCTCCCTTACAAATACTTGGGTAACTAATCAATAACCCATATAGTTACTCATATAGCTACTGATCAACATATGCAGCATTTTTCAGAACAACAGATATAATGATGCACAAATTAAGACAGTTTAGTCACTAACCCATGCACTCAGTGAGACACATTTAATCACTCTCTCATACAATCAGTCATGCACCTACTAAATCTTTCATCCAGACACTTATACATCCACTCATTCTTCAATATGTAAGACATATTTTAACTTTACAGAAACATACAGTCACTGGATGATGTCATCAGTGATGTTGTCAGTGATGTCATTTGAGTGTCATCAGTAATGTCATCAGTGATGTCACTGACCATGTCATGAATGATGTAATATGTGACATCATCAGCAGTGGATTGCAGGTGCGCGATATATAGTTAGTGCAACTAACTATATATGCGAATTTCTATGGTTTTGTGCGAGTAAAATAAGGTTTTGTGAATGCTAATCCCTAACTATATATGGTCTATAACCTATGGCTTTTTCATTGAATTTTTAAGGTTTTGTAAATGCTAATTCCGAACCATATATGGTCTATAACCTATGGTTTTTTCAGTGAATTTCAATGGTTTTTTAATAGTAAATATCAAAAGCTGTAAAAAGTATTTTTATTTTAATTCAAAAATATATTTTATATGTTTTTAATAAAAAAAATTATGCATCTGCCAAACCCTGACCTCTTAATAGTGCACTGTGGTGGATATGATTTGGGAACTATGACTGGGGTTGGTCTTGAAATGCTTTTAAAGAACACCTTTCTTCAATTGATGACACTTTTTCCCCAAACTGCCTTGGTATATTCAAATATATGTCAAAGACAGAAATGTAAGTGGTTCAACCAATTTTTTCCACAATTTGAGAAAGAACGGAAACATGTGAATAAATCTGTTTCTGCTTACATGAGAGACTATGGAATGGGTTTAATATACAACAATAACTTGCGTTACAACATTCAAGACATCTACAGAAGAGATGGTGTGCACTTCCCCGATGAAGGGAATAGAATATTCGTCCTTTATTTAAAAGTGTGCATTGGAACATACCTATAGGTACCTAAATTAGCCACAGAACCCAATAGCTCTTTTCAGAGCTACCCTTACTCTGATCATTCAAAACGTTTATCTTTTTCTTACTTTTTTTTTTTTCACCAAAGTACGCTCCCCGGTTCGCTTACCGGTGCGCGTACCGGGCGCTCCCCCCGCAAAATTTTTAAATTTTTTTATTTTTGCATGTATCAGCGTCCTAATCCCTCCTCCGAAAACCTAGAGGGTCACAAAGTGTCTACCGTGCCCCCTACCCATTCCGAACATTGTTTGTCCTCCATCTTGTGTCTCAATTCTACCGATACTCAAAATGGAGGACTCCCGTTACGCTGCCGGTTCGCGTACCGGGGCGCGCACCGGTGAGCGCTCGCTAAAAAAAAGGTGGGAAAGTAATTTACAGAAAAACCACTAGAGACACTTTCATCAAATATAGAATAGCCCCTACTACATAGCAGCCCCTACTATTTACCCAAATTTGATGGAATTCCATTGAGAAAATTATGCTGTAAGCCTGACTAAATATCTTGAGGTAAATTACCTAACAAAAACACTTATGAAGTGTTACAATTGACAACCAATCAAAATACTACTTTCAAAATCTTCTATTATTTCATGACATTTGATTGGTTATGTACCTGAATATATATAAAGAAAGAGACAGAAACACAGCCATTTTGACTACTACTTCCTGAAGTACATATCAAGTGCATTTCAACTGAGAACTTAAACTTCTTTTTGAAAGGTAAGATGTTATTTTAAAAACTGAAGTATGTTCTGTACTTTAAGGTAATTAGGAAAACATTTTCTGATAGTTATATACAATCCCTCTGTAATACTTATAGAATAAAATAGACTTCTCTGTTTTAGTTATGGATGGAGTTAGGCTTGTCTTGTATAATTAACAATTGACTTAGGCTTCATCACATACATTTTTTTATATTTCTACTTCCAGTCTGATACCATACACTGCCCAAAGATAAAATCACTGTTTAAAAAACCAAACTACCTGTCTGTACTTAAACCCAAAAGTGCCCTATCTGTACTGATATATTTTTTTTTAATTAATTTTAAAGCACGAAAATGGAAGGAGAGAAAAAACAATAACTTGGAAATTGTTGCAGAATGCAACAAAGATACAGAAAATGAATCAGAATTCTTTGATGAATCACGGGACTTTGAACTTCTGCAATGTGTTGAATCTGTGGATTTCCTAATTGAAAATGGGACAAATTCTGACAAAGAAATATTAGAAGTTCTTTTTAATTTTGAAAACAAATCAGAAAAATAAATTTATATATAATAATTCAAAAATTGTTTGAGACATTATTCAGTTTTATATGTATTTTTTATACTAGTAGCAAATTGATTATATGTAAAATTAGACTTTAAATATACTGTGCAACTTTAAGTTTGCTCATAGTTACTTCCTTTCTTCCACTATATCATCTCCAATGTGTATTTAACATCTCTTTATCATCTCCTGCCTCCATGGTGTTTCTGCTTTCCTGACAGACTACGCTATGAATTCCATATACCACAATAACTTCTGAAACAACATGCAAGATATCTACAAAGGAAACAATGTATTTTTATTTTTAGACTCTGCATTGGTACCTACATGTTGGTACTTAAATAAAAAAATTTAAAAAAAACAAAAAGAACAATCAATAAACATACAATATTTGAACATTCTTTCATCCTATTTTCCCAATATTACGCTTCCCGGACCGCTTCCCGGTGCGCGTACCGAGCGCTCCCCCCGTAAAAAAAAACAAATTATTATTTTTTTAACACCGCGAGGCCCTTTTAAAGCCCCCTCATCAAACCTAGGGGGTCAGGGAGGATGTACTCTGCCCCCTTATGCTCATTTCCCCCTTTGTTTTTGCCACATCTTGTGTCTCGATCCTACCGAGACACAAGATGGCGGCCGCTCCGGATTGTTTAGAATGTTCACAGTCACCGGGTAGCCAATCCGCTTCTCCTAGCGAAGTTCCGTTACGCGTCAGGTACGCGAACCGGGGCGCTAACCGGAGCGCTGTCACAGATATATCTGTTTTTTAAAATGTTAATTTCTCAAAATCCCCTGGAGCACATATATTGAGACATAGCAAAGGCATGTCGGGCAAACCATATCTACAATTTTGCCAAGTTTTGTGTAAATCCATTCAGCCGTTCGAGCTAAAAGTGAGTCCAACCGCCCTATGGAAAACTCAATGTTAAAAACACGTTTTGGGACCCCCCTTTTTTCTAGGCCCCCAACTTCACGAAACCCCCCCAAACTTTAAGGGGACGCTCAGGAACAAAACGTGTCATTTTCCTGAAAATATCAGCCAATTCTGTCCACAAACGCCAAAGTTTAATTTAATCACTCACTCATACAGTCAGTCATGCACCTACTAAATCCTTCATCCAGACACTTATACATCCACTCATTCTTCAATATGTAAGACATATTTTAACTTTACAGAAACATACAGTCAATGGATGTTGTCATCAGTGATGTCATTTGAGATGTCATCAGTGATGTCATCAGTGATGTCACTGACCATGTCATGAATGATGTAATATGTGACATCATCAGCAGTGGATTGCGGGTGCGCGATATATAGTTAGTGCAACTAACTATATATGCGAATTTCAATGGTTTTGTGTGAGTAAAATAAGGTTTTGTAAATGCTAATCCCTAACTATATATGGTCTATAACCTATGGTTTTTTCAGTGAATTTTCAAGTTTTGTAAATGCTAATTCCTAACTATATATGGTCTATAACCTATGGTTTTTTCAGTGAATTTCAATGTTTTTTTTAATAGCAAATATCAAAAGCTGTTAAATGTATTATTCTTTTAAATGAAAAATATATTTTATATGTTTGTAATATAATTTTTTTATGCATCTGCCAAACCCTAACCTCGTAATAGTGCACTGTGTTGGAATTGATTTTGGGACTATGACTGGGGTTGGTCTGGAAATGCTTTTAAAGGACACCTTTCATCAATTGATGACACTTTTTCCCCAAACTGCCTTGGTATATTCCAATATATGCCAATGACAGAAATGGAAGTGGTCCAACCAATTTTTTCCACAATTTGAGAAAGCACGAAACATGTGAATAAATCTGTTTCTGCTTACATGAGAGAATTTACAATGGGTTTAATATACAAAAATAACTTGCGTTACAACATGCAAGACATCTACAGAGGAGATGGTGTGCACTTCTCCGATGAGGGGAATAGAATATTCCTCCTGAATTTAAAACTGTGCATTGGAACCTACTTGTAAGTACCTTAATTAGCCACAGAACCCAATAGCTCTTTTCATTGCTACCCTACCTCTGATCATTCAAAACGTTTATCTTTTTCTAACTTTTTTTTATTTTTTTCACCAAAGTACGTTCCCTGGTTCGCTTACCGGTGCGCGTACCGGGGGCTTCCCACGCGATTTCTTTTTTTTTTTTGCCTATGTGAGCGTCCTAAGCCCCCCTCAGAAAACCTAGAGGGTCACAAAGTGTCTACCGTGCCCCCTTCTACCCATTCCGAACATTGTTTGTCCTCCATCTTGTGTCTCAATTCTACCGATACACAAAATGGAGGACTCCCGTAACGCTGCCGGTTCGCGTACCGGGGCGCGCACCGGTGAGCGCTTGCTAAAAAAAAGGTGGGAAAGTAATTTACAGAAAAAACACTAGAGACACTTTCATCAAATATAGAATAGGCCCTACTACATAGCAGTCCCTACCATTTACCCAAATTTGATGGAATTCCATTGAGAAAATTATGCTGTAGGCCTGACTAAATATCCTGAGGTAAATTACCTAACAAAAACACTTATGAAGTGTTAGAATTGACAACCAATTAAAATGCTACTTTCATTATCTTCTATTATTTCATGACATTTGATTGGTTATGTACCTGAATATATATATAAAGAAAGAGAGAGAAACACAGCCATTTTGACTACTACTTCCTGAAGTACATTTCAAGTGCATTTCAACTGACAACTTAAACTTCTTTTTTAAAGGTAAGATGTTATTTTAAAAACTGAAGTATGTTGTGCACTTTAAGTTAATTAGGAAAACATTTTCTGATACTTATATACTATCCCTCTGTAATAGTTATAGAATAAGATAGACTTCTCTGTTATAGTTATGGATGGAGTTAGGCTTGTCTTGTATAATTATGAATTTACTTAGGCTTTATCACATACACTTTTTTATATTTTTACTTCCACTCTGATACCATACACTGCCCAAAGATAAAATCACTGTTAAAAAAACCAAACTACCTGTCTGAACTTAAACCCAACAGTGCCCTATCTCTACTGATATATTTTTTTAAAATTCAAATTACAGCACAAAAATGGAAGGAGAGCAAAAAAATACCATCGAAATTGTTCTGGAAAGCAACAAAGATAAAGTTATTGAACCCAATGACTCAGAATTCATGGATGAATCACAGGACTATGAACTACTTCAATGTGTAGAATCGGTAGATTTCCTGATTGAAAATGAGGACATTTCTGACAATCAAATATTAGAAGTTCTTTTAAATTTTGAAAACGAATCTGAGAAATAAATTTATATTTAATAATTCAAAAATTGTTTGAGACATTATTCATTTTTATATGTATTTTTTAAACTAGTACCAAATTGATTATAATGTAAAGTCAGACTTTAAATATACTGTGCAACTTTTTTGTGGAACATAGTAAGTTTGCTCATAGTTACTTCCTTTCTCCCACTATTTTATCTCCAATGTGTATTTAACATCTCTTTTTCATCTCGTGCCTCCATATTCTTTCTGCTTTCCTCACAGACTATGCTATGAATTCCATATACCACAATAACTTCTGAAACAACATGCAAGATATCTACAAAGGAAATGGTGTATTTTTATTTTTAGACTCTGCATTGGTACCTACATGTTGGTACTTAAATAAAAAAAAACAAAAAAAAAACAATCAATATACGTACATTATTTGAACATTCTTTCATTCTATTTTCCCTATATTACGCTCCCCGGACCGCTTCCCGGTGCGCGTACCGAGCGCTCCCCCCGCAAAAAAAAACGATATTAAAAAAAAATTTTTTTTGCCCCGCGGTGCCCTTTTAAAGCCCCCTCATCAAACATAGGGGGTCAGGAAGGATGTACTCTGCCCCCTTATGCTCATTTCCCCCTTTGTTTTTGCCACCTCTTGTGTCTCGATCCTACCAAGATACAAGATGGCGGCCGCTCCGGACTGTTTAGCATGTTCACAGTCACTGGGGAGCCAATCCGCTTCTCCTCGCGAAGTTCCGTTACGCGTCAGGTACGCGAACCGGGGCGCTAACCGGGACGCTGTCACAGATATTTCTGTTTTTTAAAACGTTAATTTCTCAAAATCCACTGGAGCACATATATTAAGACATAGCAAAGGCACGTCGGGCAAACCATATCTACAATTTTGCCAAGTTTCGTGTAAATCCATTCAGCCGTTCGAGCTAAAAGTTATTCCAACCGCCCTATGGAAAAATGAATGGGAAAAACGCGTTTTGGGACCCCCTTTTTTCTCGTCCCCCCCTTGATGAAATCCCCCGAAATTTTTAGGGGCTGCTCAGAAACAAAATGTGCCATTTTTCTGAAAATTTCAGCAAATTCCGTCCACAAACGCCAAAGTTATTCGACATAGAATTTTCAGAAATCCCATAGGAAAAAAATCCTAACTATATATACCTACTGGCGACCGCCAGTAGGTAATACATATATATATATATATAGTTTCCTTTATTTGATTTGATTTAGTTCTCTTACGAGAACAACAAATTTATACACAATGCAAATTTAATTTTTGTTAAAAGAAATGATCACATTAATATAATTTTAAAAAAGACTTTAAAAAGTTGTACAGGTTAATACACACAAATTCATTGGGTGGAGCACTGGAGAGGGAAATCAACATCTGGACCGAGTTTATATTACATCTTGTTTTGATCGGGGTAATGTATCTATTCCTAGCTGCTACCACGATCTCGTTTGGACATACAAACAGAACATGTTCTAGGTCTAGCACCCCACCCTTGCATAAGTCACAGTGATTCGTCTCTCCTTGATTTGATGACCACTTAAAAGTGTATGACTTCAGCGGTAATATTCCTACCCGTATTTGAAGTATAGCTCGCCTTACTCCATGATTTAGATTGAAAAAGATATATGGTTGCGTTTTTTTCAAAAGTATTGTGTCCGCTATCTGTTTGTACATTGAAAGCCTGGAGCAGTATTGAATATCCAATTCCATGCTTAGCCTTGGTGTTAAGTGCTTCAAGCAGAGTTTCAGCTGGGCTGGTGTCCAAGATATTAACATTTCTAGAGAGACTGATGATAATTTAAAAGCATTACTTAAGTTTTTTCCAAACATATACTTTCGATAGTCTTGGTCCAGTGTCTCTATTTTTAAAAGTGCTCTAAGTGTTCCTGGGTCTGCGTGAGCCAGATTATATGCCCATCTAATTATGTTTATGATACCTCTGGCATAGGAACTAACTAACGATAGTTCTAGCCTGAGAGCTTGAACCGGGATTGCTTGCGGCATCCTGATTAACTTCCGCAGGATTTTCCCTTCTTTGACATCTATTTGAGACCATTCTTTTGTTGGGATATGTTCTATTGCAAATGATAAAACTGCAGGAATTTTCGCACTATAAACCTGGAGCAAGGAGGAGAATTGTCTTTGACCCGTGGCTGAGTAAAGTCTTTGGAGAGCCCCTGTATGGGCATCTGCTTTATGTCCCATTTTTTGCAAATGAGGCTGGTTGCGCAAAGTCTGAGTAAATGTTCTCCCAAGATATATATATTCTTTTACGATTTCCAATGGATTACCTTCTAGTAACCAGTTATATTTGCAATAAGTCTTCTTTCCTGTAAATGGTAGAATTTTTGTTTTAGTGGAATTTGGGATTAAATAGTTTTCATCTGTATATGTGGTGAGTGCCGTGAGGTTTCGTTGGAGACCGAAGGGAGTCAAATCCAAGATTACTAAGTCATCGGCGTACATCAGGCAGTGAATTTAGGTGGAAGCAATCTTCGGCGGAAGGTTTTTGACCTGATTAAGAGTTTCTGGTAGATCGCTCAAATATAAGGAGAATAATAGGGGGGCTAAAAAACACCCCTGTCGCAGGTCGTTTGGAGTTGGAAATGGGGAGGTTAGACCCTTCTCCCTCCCAAATTGAACTTGACACCAAGTCCCAGAGTACAATGATGTTATTAAGTGGAGAAGATGATGTGGTATTCCCATTTTCTGTAGTTTGTTCCAAAGTTTGACTCGATCGACCTTGTCGAAGGCAGTAGTAAAGTCTACAAATACTGCTTATACTACCTGCGATTTTTTTATCACGTATTTTTCAAGTATGGTTTGAAGTACTGCAATATTGTCTATGACTGAGTGTTTGGGTCTGAATCTTGCTTGGTAGAGTGCAATGGAGCCTGTTGAGAATGCCCATTCTTTTAGATGATCTAGAAGTACGGCAGCAAAAATCTTCCCGGTTGCATCTAGGAGAGCTATTTTTCGGTAATTCCAGGGGAGCAGTCTCGAGCCCTTTTTATGAATTGGGATTACTATGCTTCCCTTCCAGGACTTCGGAGTTTCCCCTGTACTAAGTATGTGGTTATACATGCTTGTTCAAAGATTACTCCACTCTTTTGGGTTGTTCTTTAAGACCATAATCGGAATTTGGTCTGGGCCCATTGCAGCCGAGCTTCTTGCCTTTTTTATGAAATGTTCTACTAAGGAAGGTAACAAACAAGAAAGGTGACAGGGAAAAGGGCTCACAGCTGAGAGTATGGCTAAAAGTAAGGATCCAACTTATCTTCAACGATTGCAGCTAGGCTGGAAAGGAAGGTTACCCAACTTCCCTAATTATCCTGAACAGAGTCCAAGATGTAAAACTGTGTCGATATTCCTGCCGAGCAATCTAACATCAAATGCGATATTTTCTAACATCAAAAATGTAATATTTATCAAAGTTCCTGTAATAGGTATAAGAACAAGAGTCCAAAATCTCGTCCAATAGACAGTCAGACACCAGAGTCTCGTAGTACGATGATCCATATTTTTTATTCCAGATTTCAAAGTTCAATCCAGATTCCCAAGTTCAATGTTCAATCAAAATCCAATCCAAACTTCAAAATTCAATATTCCAAAAAAACATTCGCTGCAGCCAACACGTGTTTCGTTGGGCATATATCTCATGCCAAAACAACTTCCTCAGGGCTGCAAGCCAAAATAATAAGACAATGGTATAATATACCAGCAACAATAAAACTCTTGTAGTTTGTAGGAAAAGTTAACATTACTAATAAAATCACCACCTAAGTGAGAGGAAAGACATAGTACCCTCAATAAAGTGACAGAATATAAACAAAGAAAATTTTATGTGACTCCCGGTGTCAAGTATAAGAAAGCAACAAAACATTCTGATATTTCGCCAAATTTGAAAGAACAATAATGCGTTACCTAAATCACAATAGGGTTTCCATCTATATCGAATTCCTTCCAGGGGATATTTATCAAGAAAATTAACTGTATCTGGAATGATATAAGGAGGCTCTTAGCTCTGTCACCACAAGTCATCGTGTTAAAATACTTCCTAGAACTATTTAGCTATCTGAATTATATAAATCCCCTAATCTTCTTCATTGAAAGAACGTTTGTCACATTGATGTATATTCCATTTTAATTCAAACAAACTCAGTATTTTAAATTACAAGCGTTTAGCTGGCACAAATCTAATGATAAGTATAACTAATGTCGGCATTAATACATGCTGTTCTTTACTTTACTCCGAGGGTATAAGTTTCATATGGCTGAGATACCCGCCACCCCCTCTCAACACGATCCCAAAAGGAGGGAAACCGGAAACAGTTCTTAAAGTTTTTGGATGTGGGAGGGAGTGACCCTCCCGCGGCCGTATTTATTAAAACAAAAAATTAAACATTAAACGTTTCATGTTATGTACAATTTCATTATCACATTGCGATGTTTGGCTAATCTTACCATATTCTCTAATACAGAGGTTCTCCTAGCCGAACTAGCATCCTACAAAAAACATTCTCTATAAAAATTGAAATTGTACATCCTAACGTTTAAGGGCCAACGGCAAGGTCATAACCGGTGTCAAGATCCCTAACCAGACTTACCCCTCCCACTTGGGAAGGGCGACTGCACAGAGGCTTACCTCAAGTGCAACTACTAACAATTTCCCTTGACTTGTCGGGGGCACTTAAGACTCGACGCCATTTAAAGGTCGTTCGAATACTTGTGTGTGGTATCTAGAAGGTATCGTGGACCTCCCCCCACCCCACACAACTTACCGCATCTGCCGTCGCAGATGACACTGGCCCCGGGAAATTCCTCAGGAGGGGGCTGTAACCCCTCCTACACAGGAAGGGGCCTTGACCGCCTTTCCTTAACTTCCGGCGACCCGCCCTTAGACGGGACCGCCTCCCCATTGAGGGGCCAATGGCCACCTCCCCCGAGCGCTCCCATCCGTGTTGGGTGACGCCCACTCATAGGGATCTACCAATTAGTGCTCACCGATCATGACCTTACCGCCTACCAAAATAAATACGACAATTCTTACTGGAACCTTTGAAAACATTGGTCGCTACGACCGAAAGAGCATGCTTAAAATGCAACACTACATCAAGTCACTTTAATCGTAACAACCTAAACGATATTCACCATACTTTATTATGATAAACAACAAAACTGAAACTTTCACAACCTGTAAACGAAAACAGCAAAACATACTTAGAAAATTCACTTTATTGCACAACAACTTGCTGTCCTCAGGGGCTGGTGGGTGGGTCAAAATTGGCTCTTCGTTCTGTCCCGAGCTCACGTGTAGCGAGGAGGTGCAGCTTCGGAGCACAAGAACAAGAGGACGTCTTCTGGTCTTGCGTCTCTTTTTATCCGTCTTCAGGGCGGGCGTAAACCCGCCCCTGCCCGTCCCGGGGGCGGGGCTGGTTACGTCGGTGTCTAGGCCAGCCCACTCTAGAGCGGGAAAAAGCGCGCCCCGGCTACGCCGCTTCGGGCATACCAGCCGAGACGCGCCTCCCGCCAAAAAATGGCTTCCCGGGGGGATCGAGGCACTCCGCCATACGTTCGGGGGGACCGAGTGGTCGCCCCTTTCCATATGGCTGAGATACCCGCCACCCCCTCTCAACACGATCCCAAAAGGAGGGAAACCGGAAACAGTTCTTAAAGTTTTTGGATGTGGGAGGGAGTGACCCTCCCGCGGCCGTATTTATTAAAACAAAAAATTAAACATTAAACGTTTCATGTTATGTACAATTTCATTATCACATTGCGATGTTTGGCTAATCTTACCATATTCTCTAATACAGAGGTTCTCCTAGCCGAACTAGCATCCTACAAAAAACATTCTCTATAAAAATTGAAATTGTACATCCTAACGTTTAAGGGCCAACGGCAAGGTCATAACCGGTGTCAAGATCCCTAACCAGACTTACCCCTCCCACTTGGGAAGGGCGACTGCACAGAGGCTTACCTCAAGTGCAACTACTAACAATTTCCCTTGACTTGTCGGGGGCACTTAAGACTCGACGCCATTTAAAGGTCGTTCGAATACTTGTGTGTGGTATCTAGAAGGTATCGTGGACCTCCCCCCACCCCACACAACTTACCGCATCTGCCGTCGCAGATGACACTGGCCCCGGGAAATTCCTCAGGAGGGGGCTGTAACCCCTCCTACACAGGAAGGGGCCTTGACCGCCTTTCCTTAACTTCCGGCGACCCGCCCTTAGACGGGACCGCCTCCCCATTGAGGGGCCAATGGCCACCTCCCCCGAGCGCTCCCATCCGTGTTGGGTGACGCCCACTCATAGGGATCTACCAATTAGTGCTCACCGATCATGACCTTACCGCCACAGGTCCGGATAGTTGACCGGCTATCCGGACCCCCCACAAAAACTCCTACCTAAAGGTCATGTTTTACCGTTTTTAACCAAGCTAGGAAGTCTCCTATGAGTAACTCATTGCCCACCCTCGACAAATGCACACCATCCCCCAAATACATACTGTCATCATTAATACAACTATGTGAGATCGAATGCAATGTCTTGGAACGGAACAACCTACTCACTTTGTTATTCAATTTTTTAACGGAATGATTCAAAGCAGGGATCGAGATAGCCCCCCGCCACACTTTTCGTGGGATCATATGAGACCATGCAATCATACACCCCGGAACTCTCCTTGCTAACCAACTTACCGTGGAAAGCATAGCTTCCAGGAGAAGTCGTCTACCGGTGGTGACTAAATCATTGCCCCCCAAATGTACTATGACTATGGACGGCGGTGACCTCATCCGCTCTAACAAACCCTCAAAGAATGCTTGAAACTGGTCAATACAGAGACCACCCCTTCCGTAGAAGGACACTCTGTACCCGTATTCCCCAGGTACATGAATCATATCACCTGCTTTGAATACGTCTGCGGCCCGTCTCACGTATGAGTGGCCTACGACCCACACCTCCTTTCTCTCAGCCGGTGATGTGTGACCGCTGGCCTGGTGTTGGGTCAACTGCACAGTCCGCCCTGCCGCGTAGGCTTGCGCAACTGAAAACAAACAAAGACAAGAAGCGTGAGTACATGATTACAGCTTCACAACATGTGCAATCGCACGTACCTCTTATAACAATTGGAGGACCAACGCCCCACACGTTTCACTTGTTCTACATTAAGACCCCTGGCTGTTGCTTCAGTGGCAGCCCCTATACGAAAGGAATGGGTCCCAAATTCACCCGGGTCCAAGCCCGCTGCGGCAATGGCCATTGCAAGCACCCGCTGAAACTGAAACCTCGTCAGCGGGGTGGCGTCTATATGCCTCAACAATGTCCCCCCCCATGATGCCACCCTTCGTGCTAGGTAATCTTCTAAGCACTGTACCGGACACATGGAGGACTCGGGGATCCTGCGAATGATCGTGCAGTCCCCCCTCCCATCTTGGTCAGTCTTGGACCTGAGAAAGGAGACAACCATCGCATCACCCCTGATCTGAACATGTTCCCTGCACAAGCCCCCCGACACATCCTGTTTGTTTCTTGCAACTAGCTCACTAACTCTCATAGCCCCGTGAAATGCCAGCGTAAATGCAGTCCGGAACAAACAGGTCTCGAAAGGGGACGAGCATGTGCTAGGGAGTGTGGCCAGTAACTGGGACAATCTATCAAAACCTATTGGTCGTCTTATGTCCACTCTGCGACCCTCTAGACGTTGCCACCCACGCAGCGCTTTCTGTACTGTAAAAGACGCTGTTGGGTCCAGGATGCCATGGGCCCTGGCAACAAAGGAAATGGCGGCACGATGCCTTTGAGCCGTAGCCACCGATTTCCCAGCCCTACGTAAGGACATCAGAAAAAGTACTACCCACTCTTCCTGACCCCAAAGTCCCCCTCTCTCTGCCCCTAAAAAGGCTAAATAGGCCTGAAACGCCCCTTCATATGCCTTCCTTGTCCTGGGTGCTAGACTCTCTCCCACGAGGTGACGAAGTTCGGGGCACCGAGAGACCAGAGAGCTTCGGGGAAGGGTGCCGGCTCTGGGTCCGCTGAAGGAAGGAAACCCGAGAAAGCCTGCATGTGAAAACGAGACAGTGCATCAGCAGCCTGATTCAACACCCCTGGGACATGTTTTGCTCTGAATATCACGTTCAGTTGCATGCACAGTAGGACAATTTCCTTAAGCAGCCTCAAAATCAATTTACAACGGGCTGCCTGACTATTGATGCATTCTACCACGGTCATGTTGTCGGACCAGAACACCACAGAATGATCTCTGAACCCTTCTGGCCAGGTTCTCAGGGCCACCAGAATGGGAAATAGTTCCAGGAAGGCAATATTACTCGTCAGCCCTTTTTCGTGCCACCATAGGGGCCACCTTTGTGCCGACCATTTTGTGCCAAAGATGGCGCCAAAGCCTATGCTCCCTGCTGAATCTGTCCATAGCCCAAGCTCTTCGGAGGACACGGCTGGCTTGTTCCAGACGACTCGGCCATTGAAGTCCGCCAAAAATGCTAACCAAATCCGCATGTCCTGGCGGACCTCGGCCGATAACCTCGTGCGATGATGACTCTCTTTTAGGCCAACCATCGCTTGGGCAATTGAGCGGGAAAAGGGGCGAGCCATTGGGATCACCCTCAAGGCAAAGTTCAACTTTCCCACTAATTGTTGCAACTGCTGTAGTGTAACCTTGGATACATGTAAACATACTTGGAGGGCTGCCCTGAATTTCAAGATTTTGTTAGCTGGTAAACGGAAACACCCCTCCCTTGAGTCCAACTCGATCCCCAAAAACTCGAGGCGAGTCGTGGGACCCATAGTTTTACCCGGTGCCAATGGTACGCCAAAATGACCCATCAACACACGGAATTCAGCTAAGGCCTGTGCACATGCGGGATTTCCGGCGGGGCCAAGGAACAAAAAGTCGTCAAGGTAATGCATTACATTTCGGAAACCCGTTTTCTTAGTGAACACCCATTGCAAAAAAGTACTGAATTGCTCAAAGTAAGCACATGATATAGAGCAACCCATTGGCATACACCTATCCATGTAGAATGACCCCTGGAACCCGAATCCCAGCAGACGTTGATCGTCTGGGTGTACCGGGAGCAACCGGAACGCTGACTCGATGTCTGATTTTGCCATCAGCGTCCCGGGCCCCAGGCGATTCAAGATGGCTACTGCCTCATCAAACGATGCGTATCGCACCGAACAAACTTCTGGATCAATTGCGTCGTTCACCGAAAGACCATGGGGAGCAGACAGATTATGGATCAAACGAAACTCACCCGGGTCCTTCTTGGGGACCACCCCTAACGGAGAACAAACGAAATCTGGTACCGGGGGTACACTAAACGGGCCGGCGACCCGACCCCGGCTAACCTCTTTCTGGATTTTTTCTTGCACTACAGATGTATGTTGTAAAACGGAAAGCTGATTTTTGCACATCCCTACACCCTGAAAGTCCCCTACCGGGATGCGGAAACCATGTGTAAAACCGTTCCGCAGCACCCCGGCAGAAGTCCGATCCGGGTAGTTGCTGAGCCAGGGAATCATTGCCAGGGTATCAATCGGGGTTGGTAAAGGCGCCCCTCGGCCTAGCTTAGACCTGTTTGGCGCCTCCCTTACCCCCATTCTCACTCGTTCTGGCTCTACACGATGACTCAGGATGGGATGATCCACACATACTACATTCGTGTTTGAATTTACACGACCCCGGTGGCCTAGTACACTTCCCCTTGTTGAAATTAAAACAGAAACCCTTTCTCCCTGTATTGCCCGCGGGCCTCGACTGGTCGTCGGTGCTCGTACTTGGTCGAAAGGGCGTCCCCACATTTTGGCGGGAGTAATCAACAACATTGCTCCCGACCAATGGCATTCTTAACATTCCCGATTCCTTCATTTTATCCCATGTCAGAGAATCGTAACAATCCCAAGTCAAACTCTTGTTATGTTCCTTTTCCTTCCTGAACAGATTGTCGTAACAAAACCAATGGTTACCTTGATACGTTGTCGAGTAACCCATAATCCGTGATTGATAAACGGGAAACTCCGGGAGCAACTCGGGCCTACGTTCCCCCAAAATGGATGTAAAAATACCCCATGCATTGCCCCAATTGCCAATGTTCTCATTTACCTTAAAGGCGGCCATTTTTGCGCGCCAAACACTCGGATGCATTAAGTCCTTCTGACTTTTCACATGCTCCACATCATAATGATCAACAAGCAAGGAAAAAATATTCACGTATTCCCCTGCCCAGATCTTTTCCTTCATGGCTAAAGGCACATGTTGTCCCAATCTCTCCCTACGAGAGGGTGCTGACTCGTCCCTTGCAATCGGCAATGGCCGCTTACCTGAACTGGACGCAGCTTCTGCCGGTTGCGGTTTGTCTATCCCCGCCAATGGCGCAGCCACTCTCGCTGCCTCTCTCTTCTCCCGAAGCCCTTTTATCAGCGCCTGTGCCTCGGCAGCCGTGGCGCCATCACTACTATCCCCCAACCAAGCTGCTAGCTGTGCTGCAAGCTCGGGGGGCATATCTCCCTTGGACGTCGGGGTGACGACAACGGGGATCGGATTCCCCTCTATTGGAACTGGGGTCGGCGCCTCGAGCGGTGCAGGGGGAACCGGGATGTCTCCACCGGCTGGAACCTTTCTCGGCCTCTTCGGTCTCCCTCCAGCCGGCGCAGGGCCCGAACCCTCCTCCCCGTCTCGCTCTGCCAACCGTTTCTTTATGTCTGCCATATCTTTGAAAAGTGCCCGCACCATCTGGTCGGTCGACATTTTCTTTGCGACTTTCTTTGGCATCTCACCGACGAAGTATCTAGAAGACAAAGAAAAAGATCAAAACACTCAAAATTGGCTCTTCGTTCTGTCCCGAGCTCACGTGTAGCGAGGAGGTGCAGCTTCGGAGCACAAGAACAAGAGGACGTCTTCTGGTCTTGCGTCTCTTTTTATCCGTCTTCAGGGCGGGCGTAAACCCGCCCCTGCCCGTCCCGGGGGCGGGGCTGGTTACGTCGGTGTCTAGGCCAGCCCACTCTAGAGCGGGAAAAAGCGCGCCCCGGCTACGCCGCTTCGGGCATACCAGCCGAGACGCGCCTCCCGCCAAAAAATGGCTTCCCGGGGGGATCGAGGCACTCCGCCATACGTTCGGGGGGACCGAGTGGTCGCCCCTTTCCAAACGCGAACCATCATCGCGATAAAATTGTACCGCTCTCTCAAATCCGTTAATTATTATAGTATTATCCAAACATATTTCTAGGCCATCATTAATGTATTATTACGTTAAAACTGTATTACCTCTCCACTTCTTCACTCCCACGTGTGTAAGTTATACGACAATAATTTGGTATGTGACTTGCAGGATCTGTCATAAAAAACCACAATATTAGACTCTTACTTGCCACATTATATATTGGCAAGTCACATTTAGTTAACGCTAAATTTCCCTTACCTATATCTCGCTGTACAAGTATCGTACACTTCACTTCCTTATGTAGATTTTAGTTCGGTATCCTAATTACAGGGTCTGTGATGAAAAATTCACAAAATCAGAGTCATCTTGTCAAAGTGTCTAATATAGATTCTATTTTCGAAACGCTAAATGTCCCTTACCTATATCCCATTTCAAAGTTTCATATATCTCGTGCTTATCTCTCGGATGACGGCTATCGGCGGGTACCATGGCCGCCATCTTGCTTAAGTACTCTACCTCTCGGTTAAGTTCTACAACTGCCAGTCGGACGGCATATTAATTCGCCGCCATCTTAAAGTGGCTAGTGAATACATAAGAGAAGGTAAAGGTTTGTATTATTTGCTAGTAAATTAAGAAACAATAATGCTATGTCCTCACAATCGTAAAATTAATAACGATTGTAAGCTTCTAACTTTACAATTTTAAAGCAACTCTACATTTAAAAGGAAGTTGTGTGGCCATATTTAAATGGGTAATCCACGCTAGTAAATTTATGTATCGTTAATAGGAACAGACGCATGTAAACACCAACATTTAGCGAACTGACCTGAACATCTCCAGATGTTAAATTATATGTAAAAAAGAAGCTCTAACTATGCACTATTAGTGCATTGACACCATAGTTAATTATACTGAAAAGACGCTGACATTTTCTTACTTATTGATACTATCAGATTAACTAGTGGTAACGATGCATCGAGCGTCCCGTATCATTCCTGTATACTTAACAACCTCATATAAAAATGAAAGAGTCGTGGCATTAGCATTAAAAGTGCCCAAGTATCATTTTGAAAATCATTCAACAAACATTTTACAATCTTATCATAATGAAAAAAAGCCAAATCACATACAGTAGAATACAACTATCCACAATTGAGTCTGGGATATAACTAATCTCCCAGGAAATACTGTAATTCAGAATCCATATTGAGCCCATCTTCCACAGCCTGAAGGACCATAATCCATCTTGCCTCTCTTCATCTTAGTTTTAGTAATCTGTCTCCTCCAAGTCTATCCAGAACCACTTGTTCAATGCCATGATAAAAAAATTTATGGTTCTCAGAATCATTTCTGTTTTGAATAGAGTGTGAAGCTATAGGGTACCTTGTGTCTCCATTCTTGAGTGCCCGATAGTGTTCCACCATCCGGTCTTTAAGTCTTCTTACTGTGCTCTCAACATAAATCTTACCACATAGGCAGGCAATAACATAAATCACAAAGGTAGTTTCACAGTTAATAAAAGAATCAATGTGGAAAGTACCCGTATCATTGTATTCAAATTTTAGGACCTTTCTCTTTGCCCACCAACATGAACTACAATTACCACAGTGGTAAAAGCCTTTAGGGTGAACACGTAACCAGTCACTATGACCCGAATATGAAATGGGTTTAGGGTAGCTTGGGCTCACAATATTAGCAATAGGCATTCCTTTCCTAAAAGTGATACTCGGTCTCTCTGCTAAGAAAGGTTTCAAATCTTTGTCAGAATAAAGCATATGCCAATATTTCTTCATGATACTGAAGAGTTTATTGCTGCCAATACCAAAATTCGTAATCATTCTGATCATCTGATTTTTATCCACTGCGTCACTCTTGATCTTGGGCTTCAGTGTCACATCTCGCTTTAATTTTTGTACTCTGTTAACAGCCTTGTTAACAGTAGTATTTGCATAGCCTCTATTTTTAAATCTCATTGTCATATCTTTGATATTTGCATCAAAATCAATATCTTTGGAACAATTTCTTCTTGCTCTAATCATTTCCCCATAGGGGATGGAATTGATTTGGCTTTTGGGGTGGAAACTGTCTGCTCGTAATAGTGCATTGTAACTGGTCTCTTTGCGAAACATACGGCTACACAACTTGTTTTCCTCCACAAATAATTCAATGTCAAGAAAAGTCACTTTTTCCTTATCATAATGTGTGGTGAATGACATGTTCAGATCATTGGTATTGAGATAATTAAAAAAAGACTCCAATTCATCTGTAGTACCTCTCCAAAATAACAAGCAGTCATCAATGAATCTACCCCAGTAATATATGTGATCTATCCATTGGCTGCCCCTGGGGCCCCAAATCCACTCCGCCTCCAGTCTCCCCATAAAGAGTTTCGCGAAGGACGGAGCAAATTTGGACCCCACCGCAGTCCCAGCCCCATACCTTTCTCATGATCTATCATCATCCCACACTACATCATTCATTATATTGAGAACGTGTTTAGTGTCCTCAATATGTGAGGTACCCTCACATATTGAGGACACTAAACACGTTCTCAATATAATGAATGATGTATTGTGGGATGATGATATGATTCTTGCTACTTTAGATGTAGTAGCCCTATATTCGAACATAGATCATGAGAAAGGTATCTTAGCTATTGAGAGTTTTTTGAATAATAGACCAGCAGAATATCTGGACCACACATCTATGTTATTGGAGATGACAAGAATGGTTTTGGAAAACAATTACTTTCTCTTTGAATCTACCTGGTACAAACAAAAGACTGGGACTGCGATGGGGTCCAAATTTGCTGCTCCGTCCTTCGTGAACCTCTTTATGGGGAGACTGGAGGCGGAGTGGATTTGGGGCCCCAGGGGCAGCCAATGGATAGATCACATATATTACTGGGGTAGATTCATTGATGACTGCTTGTTATTTTGGAGAGGTACTACAGATGAATTGGAATTGTTTTTTAATTATCTCAATACCAATGATCTGAACATGTCATTCACCACACATTATGATAAGGAAAAATTGACTTTTCTTGACATTGAATTATTTGTGGAGGAAAACAAGTTGTGTAGCCGTATGTTTCGCAAAGAGACCAGTTGCAATGCACTATTACGAGCAGACAGTTGCCACCCCAAAAGCCAAATCAATTCCATCCCCTATGGGGAAATGATTACAGCAAGAAGAAATTGTTCCAAAGATATTGATTTTGATGCAAATATCAAAGATATGACAATGAGATTTAAAAATAGAGGCTATGCAAATACTACTGTTAACAAGGCTGTTAACAGAGTACAAAAATTAAAGCGAGATGTGACACTGAAGCCCAAGATCAAGAGTGACGCAGTGGATAAAAATCAGATGATCAGAATGATTACGAATTTTGGTATTGGCAGCAATAAACTCTTCAGTATCATGAAGAAATATTGGCATATGCTTTATTCTGACAAAGATTTGAAACCTTTCTTAGCAGAGAGACCGAGTATCACTTTTAGGAAAGGAATGTCTATTGCTAATATTGTGAGCCCAAGCTACCCTAAACCCATTTCATATTCGGGTCATAGTGACTGGTTACGTGTTCGCCCTAAAGGCTTTTACCACTGTGGTAATTGTAGTTCATGTTGGTGGGCAAAGAGAAAGGTCCTAAAATTTGAATACAATGATACGGGTACTTTCCACATTGATTCTTTTATTAACTGTGAAACTACCTTTGTGATTTATGTTATTGCCTGCCTATGTGGTAAGATTTATGTTGGGAGCACAGTAAGAAGACTTAAAGACCGGATGGTGGAACACTATCGGGCACTCAAGAATGGAGACACGAGGTACCCTATAGCTTCACACTCTATTCAAAATAGAAATGATTCTGAGAACCATACATTTTTTTATCATGGCATTGAACAAGTGGTTCTGGATAGACGTGGAGGAGACAGATTACTAAAACTAAGACGAAGAGAGGCAAGATGGATTATGGTCCTTCGGGCTGTGGAAGATGGGCTCAATATGGATTTTGAACTACAGTATTTTCTGGGAGATTAGTTATATCCCAGACTCAATTGAGGATAGTTGTATTCTACTGTATGTGATTTGGCTTTTTTTCATTATGATAAGATTGTAAAATGTTTGTTGAATGATTTTCAAAATGATACTTGGGCACTTCTAATGCTAATGCCACGACTCTTTCATTTTTATATGAGGTTGTTAAGTATACAGGAATGATACGGGACGCTCGAGGCATCGTTACCACTAGTTAATCTGATAGTATCAATAAGTAAGAAAATGTCAGCGTCTTTTCAGTATAATTAACTTTGGTGTCAATGCACTAATAGTGCATAGTTAGAGCTTCTTTTTTACATATAATTTAACATCTGGAGATGTTCAGGTCAGTTCGCTAAATGTTGGTGTTTACATGCGTCTGTTCCTATTAACGATACATAAATTTACTAGCGTGGATTACCCGTTTAAATATGGCCACACAACTTCCTTTTAAATGTAGAGTTGCTTTAAAATTGTAAAGTTAGAAGCTTACAATCGTTATTAATTTTACGATTGTGAGGACATAGCATTATTGTTTCTTAATTTACTAGCAAATAATACAAACCTTTACCTTCTCTTATGTATTCACTAGCCACTTTAAGATGGCGCGAATTAATATGCAGTCCGACTGGCAGTTGTAGAACTTAACCGAGAGGTAGAGTACTTGAGGAAGATGGCGGCCATGGAACTCGCCGATAGCCGACATCCGAGAGATAAGCACGAGATATATGAAACTTTGAAATGGGATATAGGTAAGGGACATTTAGCGTTTCGAAAATAGAATCTATATTAGACACTTTGACAAGATGACTCTGATTTTGTGATTTTTTCATCACAGACCCTGTAATTAGGATACCAAACTAAAATCTACATAAGGAAGTGAAGTGTACGATACTTGTACAGCGAGATATAGGTAAGGGAAATTTAGCGTTAACTAAATGTGACTTGCCAATATATAATGTGGTAAGTAAGAGTCTAATATTGTGTTTTTTTATGACAGATCCTGCAAGTCACATACCAAATTATTGTCGTATAACTTACATACGTGGGAGTGAAGAAGTGGAGAGGTAATAGAGTTTTAACGTAATAATACATTAATGATGGCCTAGAAATATGTTTGGATAATACTATAATAATTAACGGATTTGAGAGAGCGGTACTATTTTATCGCGATGATGGTTCGCGTTTGAAATTTATACCCTCGGAGTAAAGTAAAGAACAGCATGTATTAATGCCGACATTAGTTATACTTATCATTAGATTTGTGCCAGCTAAACGCTTGTAATTTAAAATACTGAGTTTGTTTGAATTAAAATGGAATATACATCAATGTGACAAACGTTCTTTCAATGAAGAAGATTAGGGGATTTATATAATTCAGATAGCTAAATAGTTCTAGGAAGTATTTTAACACGATGACTTGTGGTGACAGAGCTAAGAGCCTCCTTATATCATTCCAGATACAGTTAATTTTCTTGATAAATATCCCCTGGAAGGAATTCGATATAGATGGAAACCCTATTGTGATTTAGGTAACGCATTATTGTTATTTCAAATTTGGCGAAATATCAGAATGTTTTGTTGCTTTCTTATACTTGACACCGGGAGTCACATAAAATGTTCTTTGTTTATATTCTGTCACTTAATTGAGGGTACTATGTCTTTCCTCTCACTTAGGTGGTGATTTTATTAGTAATGTTAACTTTTCCTACAAACTACAAGAGTTTTATTGTTGCTGGTATATTATACCATTGTCTTATCATTTTGGCTTGCAGCCCTGAGGAAGTTGTTTTGGCATGAGATATATGCCCAACGAAACACGTGTTGGCTGCGGCAAATGTTTTTTTGGAATATTGAATTTTGAAGTTTGGATTGGATTTTGATTGAACATTGAACTTGGGAATCTGGATTGAACTTTGAAATCTGGAATAAAAAATACGGATCATCGTACTACGAGACTCTGGTGTCTGACTGTCTATTGGACGAGATTTTGGACTCTTGTTCTTATACCTATTACAGGAACTTTGATAAATATTACATTTTTGATGTTAGAAAATATCACATTTGGTGTTAGATTGCTCGGCAGGAATATCGACACTACTAAGGAAGGTGTTAGTGGCTCAATGTTTATGACTTTCTCCTGTCCTATATCGATTTGCATTACTGTGTCGCAGTTGGAGACTTGGTTTACTTTGTATAAATTAGTTATATATGTTTCCCAGTCTGAAGGTGGGACAGGGTTGGATTTTAACATTTTTTTTGTTCCTGTTTCTTGTGCTATTATAATCCAATAAGTATGTTTGTCATGTCTTTTTTCTGCTATCTGTAGGTCTTTCCATTTCTTAGCCTGTAAGATTTGGTTTTCTTTTAATTCTTGTCTTCTGCGAAAGTTTTTTAGTTTATTGATTTCCTGTTTTCTGGTGTCAGAGAAATACAGGAATTGTGCCCTAATTAATTTGTTTAATTCCTTTGCCTTGGGATCTGAGGTCAATCTTTTGTTGCCTAGTGTTTTTATCATTCTTCGTTTTCCGCTCTTCTGTAGTAGTTGAACTAGATTCTTGGCAACTGCCTCAAAATTTAATATTGGGTTTATGTTGTGATTAATTGAAAGTAAATTTGAGTTCTCAATGGCTTGGGTGATTTTTTTTAAATTGTTCGGGTTCCACGCTAGCCGACCTTGGACTGGATTTATGAAAGCTGTTTTGTGCAGTTCCATTATATGTACTGAAGTTGTTTGTTTCAGGGTTATACCTGTTGTTAATTCAAGAATAGCGTGGTCACTTCCTTTCTCGAACTTTATATTAAGTTGATGGGCTAGAGCAAAGAGGCCTGGACTGCAGATCATATAGTCAAAGATTGATGCACTGAATCCTCCCCTTCTTGTAAAGGAAGCAGGGATATCACCTTCTATGTTGCCATTTAAAAGCACTCCGTTTAGAGTAGCAAGTGATGCTAACATGATTTTCCCTCTCTTATTTGGTTTACATCCTGAGGGAAATTGAGGAATGGATATTGCCTGGGCCTCATTTTTGATCTTCTACCACCTTTTCGATATCCTCGAAAATAGTTATCGATAATGCATCCAGTTTTGCTCCCGGTGGAATATAGACGTTACAGATAAACATTTTGGTCGAGCTTCTGGTCTTATCAGTCCCTATTTTGATTTTTAAACATTGAAAGTTCTTTGAATGTGTTGGAATATTTTCCTGATCCCAATGATAGTCTTCAGATAGGAGAATAGCAATCCCTCCTTTTGCGTGTCCATGATTATATATATATCCACTGAAAAAACCATAGGTTTCACACCAGTTATAGTTTTTTTTTAATTAAAAGACCTTTATTATTAAGAATCAAAGCTTGCCACACATATCACATATGATCACATCTTAGTGGTACCTGTGCACCTCCATCACTGAGCAACATAATTATGTACACAGCCATTCAGCCGGCATCCCGGGGGCCCGGCGGCGAGTAGGTCAATTATCTTCCACAGTAAACAGAGTGTGGTTACAACACATAAGCAGTATAAGGTGCACCATGACAGCTTGCAAGCTCCTGAAGGTCACGTGTGGCTAAGGTCCCTGGAAACAAGGCTAGATCAAAAACAGTTAAACCAACCCAACACCCCCCACCCACCCGCTTAAGTGCATGCAAAGGATGTCCCCGTGTGCAAACTCTGATAGTGTTCATTAGCGTGCCAAGATTGTACTACTCGTAGCCTCCAACCCAAGAAAACCCATCCTCCCCCGCCAGTTGTCTAGACCTAGCCCCAGAAGGACGGGTCGCAGTCACGCTCCCTCTGTCCCGCCCCCCCACCCAGCACACCCCCCTAAATGAGCCTTGTGTTCGCCTCAGCACCTAGCCCTCCGTGTCGTCTGGGAGGTCCACCACCTCCGTGTCAACTGAGCCCTCCTCATCCTCCCTCTGAATGTATTCTTGGTAAAGACCCCAAAAATGTTTAGGCCTACTTCTGGGGGAAGTAGCTCACTATAGAGTTCAGTCTGAGTGCAGCAGTGTAGTAAGTCCCCCGCCCATCTTTTCTTGGTGGGGAGAGGCCCCCTCATCCAACACCTTGCCACCAATCTCCTGGCTAACAGCAGTGCCATGTCGACTAGGCGGCGCTGGGAGGGAGGGAGCGGCTTAGAGTAACCCAGCAGAGCTAGTTCTGGGCTGCGAGGCAGTTCCGAACCCAGAATCCCGTCAATCTCTGAGAAAACCTCCACCCAAAAGTCCTGTATGCCCGGGCAGTGCCATGCCATATGAAAAAAAGTCAGCTACTGGCGTGTGACAGCATTCGCACTCCGCCGACTGTCACAGGCCGTATCGGTGGAGCCTTTCGGGGGTGTAGTAGACCCGCTGGAGGAACTTAAAATGCACTAGTCTGTGCCTACCATTGAGGGAGATTCTGCGCGTGCTGGAGCAGCAATATCTCCACATGTTGTCGTCAATGGGTGACTGCAGATCACCCTGCCACGCCTCCCTGGCCTTGGAGTATTGCAACTGCTGATGTGCCACACCTAACTTGTTAATATGTGATATTAGTTTACCAGGGGACTTGTTTTTAATGATGTATGTTAGTTCAGGGACCTCCACTGGTTTCTCCATAGCCGGGCCCAGTGCCTCCCTAAACGCCGAACGGAGTCTATGGAACTGGAACCGTTGCAGTAGAGAGGGACCCGAGGGGGAGGGTGGGAGCTGATCCCATGTCTTCAAAATACCCCCTGCAAACAGATCCTCCATCTTCACGAGCCCCAGGGAACGGAGCGCCTCAGTGACACCCTTTTCCCCAAGAGGGTCCAGCCACAGCGCCCAGTCAATCTGCATTTGGGGGGAGTACAAAATGGGACAGCCACGTGCACGGGCTAGCGCATGCAAGGCGTGATTAGTTGATTTAAGGGAGTCCAATTGACCGATGGAGCGATCCTCCGGGAGGCAAACCGTGGCCGGGAGGGGGAGTGGGTCCGCAAACAGTCGCTCTAGGGTCACATGTGGTATGCGTGGGTCCTCATGGATCCATGAGTGTAAGTGCGACGCCTGTGCTATTCTGTAATATCTTTCCATGTCAGGGGCCCCCAGGCCCCCCATCTCGCTGGGAAGAATCAACGTCGCCCACTGTACCCTGGGTTCCTTGCCCCCCCATGCCAATCTGATGAGCACTTGCGTGAGTTGTTTAAAGAAGGCTCTCGACAGGACCACCGGGATGTTTGTAAACAGGAATAGGAACCTCGGTAGCACAATCATTTTCATGATGGCTATTCTGCCTAAGAGGGATAGCGGGAGCTTACACCAAGTTTCGACGTCTTCAACAAGCTTATTGTAGGCTACACCATAATTGTCCCGGACCAAAATTTCCGGATCTGTGTGTAATTGTATACCTAGGTACCTGACCGAATCTGTGGACCACTTTAGGGGGTACTCCATGTCGAAAGGTTTCATCACAGGCGTGAGCGGGAAGGCGATGGATTTATCCCAATTCACGTGTAGCCCAGAGAGTGAGCCAAAACGAACGACCTCCCGAAGGACAGCAGACAAGTTCGACTCCGGGTTACGGATATACAGCAAGGTATCGTCGGCATACGTAGAGATGCCTATTTTATAGGTAGGGAAGCTGATCCCCTCTAGGCTGTGGTACTCCCTTATAGCGCAAGGTAGAGGCTCCGCCACCAGCGCATACAGCAGGGGAGAGAGGGGACATCCCTGCCTAGTACCTCTGCTGATGCAGAACGGTTCAGTCACTCTGTCCCCTATTTTCAGCCTAGCCGACGGTTGGTGGTACAGGGCTCCTATCATCTGTAAGAACGGCTCACCGAGGCCCAATTTCCTGAGCACTCTGATCATAAAAGGCCACTCCACCGAGTCAAAAGCCTTTTCCATATCGAGGAAACCCGTTAGGGCGGTGTTTTCCTGGTGGACATGTTGCATCGTCCCCAGCACAGTGCGAATGTTGTACGTCAGGTTTCTGTTGGGGACAAAGCCGGAGTGTTCAGGCGCGACAAGTTCAGGGACACGTAGTGCCAAGCGATTGGCCAACACCTTAGCGTAGATCTTGGCGTCCACGTTCAACAGACTGAGGGGTCTGTATGAACTGCAAGACTCCGGGGGCTTCCCTGGTTTCAAAATGGTGACCAGCAAAGCCTCCCTCATTGTGAGGGGCATCACTACGTCTTCGCAGATGACATCGAAGAGGGAGATCAGGTGCGGAACCAGTTTGTCCTTAAAGGATTTGTAAAAGCCCACCGTCAGACCGTGGGAGCCCGGTGCACTGCCCGATCGCATGCCAGAGAGCGCTTCCAAAATCTCATCCTCCTGTATGGGGGACATCAGAAATTCCCTGTCTGAGTTTGGCAGAAAGGGCATGGCAATGTGATCGAGGTAATCATCCATTTTGTCTTCTACACCTAGCGATCTGGACTTATACAGCTCGGCGTAGTACCGCCGGAACGTTTGGAGGATCTGCTCCTCATCTGTGATCAATTCTCCCTCCAGTGTGTGCAACTCGTCAACCACGAGTGGTGGTCTAGAACCACGTACCATTCGGGCCAGAAGGGCACCTGGTCTATCCCCCTCCCCGTAGGCCCGAGCCGTCGCGTATTTGCCCAAGTGGAGTATCTCCCTGTAAGCCAGTCTCTGATATTCAGACAACAGGGGATTAAGTTGGGAGTCGATGCCGGGCTCCGGGTCATTCAACTGTTGTGCCTCCAGTTCCGACAGTTGGGATTCCAATGATGCCAGGTCCCGTCTGATGGTACGCAGCACACTCGAGTGTTTGGACATGGCCATGCCTCTTATGTAGGCCTTAAACGCCTCCCACAGTGTCTGGAAGTTGTCTACTGTGTCTAAATTGGTATCAAAGAACGAGTCAATGTCCTCAGCCAATTCGCCCCGAAAGGCGTCATCCAACAGGAGTAGGGAAGGAACCTCCAGGTAAAGGGGGGGATACCTCTTCTAGTGGTGGCCACGTGTAGCAGAATGGGGGAGTGGTCCGAGAGAGTACGAGGGAGCACCTCACAACTACGAATACTACTCATTGCAGATCGTGATGCCAGCCAGTAGTCAATTCTGGTATGGATATTGTGGTAGGCGGAATAGTGTGTAAAGCCACCTTTCGTGGGGTGTTTACTTCTCCACACGTCCACCAAGTCTAAGTTAATCAGTTCCGCCTTCATATGTGTGGCCGAGGCTACAGGCCTTCGGGCGGGACCAGCGGAGCTGTCCAGGACAGGGTCAAAAACAAAGTTGAAATCACCTCCCCACAGTACCCCGGTGGTGGCGTGTGACCTACAGTGTACCGATAGATTGGTGTAGAAGTCTGGGTTATCGTAGTTAGGGCCATAAACGTTAACAATCAGCAGGTCAATTCCCTTACCCACACACCTAGCAAGTACAAACCGACCCTCAGTGTCTGCTACCAATGGAACTAATTTTAGTTGTGAGGTCGGACTGACCCAGGTAAGGACCCCCCTGGAATGTGTCGTGAATCCTGCCGCCACTGAATGTCCAACAAGCCCTCGGGCCTGTAACATCCTGCTGTTGAGTGGCAAATGCGTTTCCTGCAGAAGGGCCAGGTCAACATGATGCCTGTGTAAATAGCTAAGGACCTTCCGCAATTTACGGTAGTCATTCAGGCCCCGCACATTCCAAGTCATCATCTTCAGAGCCTGAGGGGTGTGTGTAGTGTTCCTCACAGCATTACTAGACATAGCATCAAGGGACAATCTAGGGAGCAGATAGCAGTATCGCCAGCTCGTGATCTTGAGCTGGGCACAACCTCTAGCAACACATTACATAAGTTCCACAACATTAGGCTGCACAGACGGCCAGTAGCCGTGTCTTCAGTGGAGTTCCTCGATCTAAGCACAACCTCAGGTAGCACCTTACTTGACTTCGTATGCAACCCCCAAAAGCAAAAAAACAAGAACACCCCTCAGCACAAAACCCTTCCCACTTAAGGCAGGCCTCTCCCAACATGGCCATCCACCCCACTACCCACCCACAGCCGACCACCCCCAACCAGGTCAGACAGATCCCAATACCACCCCCCATCGTCCCAAGGTGAACAAACTCAAAGTAGTCCTAAGACTGGCTCACTATTGAGCCTAACAGCCAAAAGCGCCGGGGCAGAGAATGCCAGTCAGGAGCAGTTTCCCGAACTGCACAGCTACACAAATCCAGCTAGTCCCTCTGCCCTGCCCCAGCAGGTAGTTCAGTGTCGTAAGCAAAATACCCCGAAGTGTCCCTCCGCCCCGGCAACCCTCATGCAGCTTACAGACGTCTACGACAAGAGCCGGCTCAATATCAGGATATTACCCCCCCCCTCGGCAGCGCCCAACCAAGAAACAAAGCCGTTTGTCGGCACCCACCAGAGTGTCCGTTGAGCTCCTCCATCGTGTATCACCATTGGAGCTGCCAGTATAAGTCAAGCCGGCACTTACCACCCCACTGGGGGCTTAGTACCACAAATTGGGGGGGTAGCCCGACTGCACAGAGAGTCATAAAAGGCACACAATGGCCGCATGATCAGTCCTGCTCATCCATGTGCGACGTGGAGCCGGAGTCGTCGTCGTGGTTCCTCTGGGCTTCCTTGCGTTCTCTGGACCATTCTTTCAGGGACTTCTGGAGTTCTCTGGGGTCCGTAAATAAATGAGAATGCCCCTGTTTGTTGATTCGGAGCTTGGCGGGATATAACATAGCATAGTCTAGGCCCAGGTCACGCAACAGCTTCTTGTATGGTGCGAATTGCCTCCTTTCCTCCTGGACCTTGGCGGTGAAATCCGGATAGAGGGAGATGTCCATGCCCTCATACTGCAGCTTGCCTTTGTCTCTAGCCAGGCGCAGCGCTGTGTCCCTATCTCGATAGTTGAGAAGTTTCGCTATGATGGGGCGGGGGGGCGCGCCCGGCTTTGGCCATGGGCCCAGAGTACGGTGGGCCCTTTCAACAATAAACATGGGCGAGAAGGCTTCCTCTCCAAGCAATACTTTTAAGAGTTTCTCGACAAAAAGTTCCATTTTGCCGGTTTGGGTGGTTTCCGCCACTCCCGTGATACGGATGTTAGATCTGCGTGACCTTGCCTCCAAGTCTTCTGACTTGTCTTGTATGACCTGGAGGAGTCTACCGAATTGCTTCCTATCTTTGTCCCATTCAGCTTGTGCCTCCTCCGCCTCGGTGAGCCGCCTTTCCGCCATGCCTAGGCGCTCGGCATGTTTGTCGACGCGCTCCGCCATGCGGTCCATACGATATGACAATGCGTCGATTTTGGTTCCAACAGACGCTATACTGTCCTGTATCCCTTTCTCCATGGACACCAGCATGTCTCGCAGTTCTGTGCTCGCCGGGCCGTCCACTGTAGCACCCTTCGGGGACGCCTCGGTTGCAGGTGTTTCTGTCCCTTTAGTCCGTCGCCGTTCAAAGGAGATTTTTGCCTGCGTGGTGTCGTTCTTCCCCATGGCTGTTCTGTTTGGGGGGAAAGTCCAGAGGACAGAGGACACTCCTCACCCCCGGGTAACAGGAGCTGGGGCAGGAGATCTCAGAAGGAGCGTACAGACACGATCTCACCCAACGTTGCCGCTGCTAGTCGCGAGTACCACTAGGCCAGATTCACCCTCATAAGGGCAAGGTCCCAAAATGGCGCCCGCCGAAAATCACACAGTTATCACATGGCTCCGGCGGGGACTCTCCCCTCAATCGTCGTTACTGCTGCACCCACACAGTCATTTAACACACAGCATGAGGGGGGGGCCCCGCAGGAAGGCCCGTAGGAAGGCCTGCCTCGGGACGATGCTACGTCGAAGTGTGCAGGCCCCGCTGCGTACTCACTATGACTCCGCCGGACCAGGCCGCCGTTTGGTGGTAGCCGCAGGCCTCTCACAGGTGTCGCCCTATTCCGGACCGCTTTTCTGCGGTCACTGATCCACTCCTCTGTGCCCTCCGTGGAATGTGGGTCCGGTCCGGGGGCAGACTGCCAGTGTCAGCGCTCCGGTCCACGCACTGTCGCTCCCTCCGCTGCGTTGGCGTGTGGACGGCTTCAGCACTGTAGAGAGGGTGCTCCTTGTGAGGACGAGTGTCCAAGAGGGGGGGCAGCGGGCAGGGGGGAGGTGGGGGGATCGGCGTCCATCCGCCCAAGTATCGAGTCACTCCCGACGGGACCGAGTCTCCGGCCACAAGTGGTTGCTGCAGCCGCACGTCGGATGATGTCGCTCGGCCAGCTCTCCAGGACAGGCCGCGGCTTCAGGCCCAGTCCGCCACCGCCGATGCGTCCCCGCTCTCCACCCTCAGATCGCAGCTCTCCGGGGCCACCGACCTTTCCAATAGTGACCAGAGGTCTCAGGTGGAGGAACAGAGCTAAATGCAGAAGTCTAGACACTGTGCAGGATGAGTTAGCAGGATTTTACAGGGGCTAAGGCGAGGAGCCGAAGGATCACACGTCCACCATTGACGCCGGCTAGCTCCGCCCCCCACACCAGTTATAGTTACCTAGAAATTTTACTGACATAAAACCATTGAAATTCCCACGTTATAGTTAGTTGGACTCACTATAACTTGCGCGTGTAATGCACTGCTGATGACATCACATATTACATCACTCATGACATGGTCAGTGACATCACTAATGACATCACTGATGACACCATCCAGTGAATGTTTGCCTTTCTGAAAAATAAATATGTTTCATATATGTATATGTAAAGGTCGATGGAAGAATGAATGTTTAAATAAGTGTCTTAATGGATGTTTTTAAAAAAAAAAAATTATTGGTTAACTGGCTTATTAAGTGTATCATAGTGAATACATATATTAGCGAGTATTGTTTCAATATTTAAATGTTTGTATCAGTGTTTCACTTTGTATATAAGTGGGTGCCTGGGTTGGTGAGTAGCTACATGTGTGTTTCTATGGTTTTTAGATGTTTTTTTTGTATCAGTATAGATGCCTGTATGATTTGGTGGGGGTGTTACTTAGCACACTGATGCATCAATGACTGAATCGCTGTTTGTATGTGTTTTGAAGACAGCATATGTGCCAGACTGTATGGGTGAGTGAGTGTGTATATGTATGTGCTAGTAAGTGAATTACTGTCTCACTACTGTCTTTATCAGTAACTACATATGTTTTAATCTAGTATATGTGAGTATTGGTGTATATAAGTGAGTATATGTAAGAGTGAGAGATTGAAAGAGTTCTTGTTTTAATAAGTATGTGTTTCTATAAGTGATTGTTTAAGAGAGTAAGTATGTGTAAGTTTCTTTAGAAGTAAGGTGGTAGTGTATGTATAGCTGTATATGCAAATAAATGGATGTACAATAGTTTATTTGCATGTGTGAGTATGTGTGTGAGCAACTTTTGGAAGACTGTCGGTGTGTTAACGGATGTATAGGTGTCTCACTACATATGATGAGTGAGTATATGTATGAGTGACTATATAGAAGTGTTGGTGAATGAGTGGATGTGTATATAAATGGTGGAATTACTGAATTGGTTGTTGTAACTGGTATAGGTATGTCCACTTTTTTTAAAATGTAGTTTTTATTTTTCAATATGTGTTTCAAGGGTTACTTTACAGTGAAAAGAGGTCAGTCTCTCTGTCACAAAGATGGTGTCATCAGTGATGTCATGAGTGATGTCAGTGACCATGTCATGAGTGATGTAATATGTGATGTCATCAGCAGTGCATTACACGCGCAAGTTATAGTGAGTCCAACTAACTATAACGTGGGAATTTCAATGGTTTTCTGTCAGTAAAATTTCCAGGTAACTATAACTGGTGTGAAACCTATGTTTTTTTCAGTGAATTTGATAGGTTTTTTAAATGCTAATTCCTAACTATAACTGGTGTGAAACCTATGGTTTTTTCAGTGAATTTCATTGGTTTTTTAAATGCTAATTCCTACTTATAACTGGTGTGAAACCTATGGTTTTTTCAGTGAATTTCAAAGGTTTATTAAATGCTAATTCCTAACTATATATAGAGCCTCAACCCTATTTTTTTCAGTGAATTTCAAATTTCAACTCTCTATAGGTATGAAATGTAATATATATATATATTTTTTTATTTGTTTGCCCCGGTGCGCTCCCGGGGCGCGTACCGATGCGCTCACTGGTAAGCGCAGTGCTATGGCGTGACCCGGGGCGCATACCGGTGAGCGTCCCGTTAGCGCTATTGCCGCGAATGAAAACAACATTGTGACATATCACGTAGCCGCGTGATGCGTCATATGACGCACAGCGTAAGCGCACCCGGAAGCACGCATGCGCATACGATCGCAAAACGTTCTGACGCGCTTACGCTACGTGCCCCGGGGCGCGCCCTGCGGCGCGCCCCGGGTCGCGTAGCGTAAGCGCGTCGGGTCATGTGACCTGAAAATAACACTTTTCATTGGTTCACAACACTTTTGGTTTCAAAATGATGAAAGCCCTGCTCATGTGACTTGAAAATAACACTTTTCATTGGTTCACAACACTTTTGGTTTCAAAATGATGAAAGCCCTGCTCATGTGACTTGAAAATAACACTTTTCATTGGTTCACAACACTTTTGGTTTCCAAATAAATAATGAAAGCCCTGGTCATGTGACTTGAAAATAACACTTCTCATTGGTCCAGAACATTTTTTTTTCCAAATGATGAAAGCCCTTCCTTTTTTCTTTATACTGACTTTGTCCTTTGACTGAGGAAGACCTGTTTGGAGATCTGTCTCGAATATATTCTAATTAAAAATGGCTACAGTAGCAGCAGCAGCTGGAGCATCTCCCCCACCACCACCACCACCACCATCAAAAAGACCACCAGAAGATCACATTGGTGGTCAAGAAGAAGAGGAGGAGGAGGAGGAAGAGGAGGGAAGCTCAAGGCAGTTCCTGCAAGAAGTTCATCAACCCTACAAACCAAAAGAGCACTTTGTATGGCAGTTCTACAAAATCCCAAGGGGTTTCAAAAAAGTCAACGCTACGAAGGTGACTTGTTTGATTTGTGATGCTGAGCTGTCCAAGGGGAACCCTAACAAAAAATATTCCTTCGGGAATCATACCATGATTCGGCACATGATCCATTGGCACCCAATCAACTATTCTGCTGCAGAGGTAAGGGACCTCTGCAGTAAGCTACCCCATCATCATCTAGACCCTCAACATCAAAAGAACCAACTCCATCGGGTTCAGAGGCAACAGAGACAATGCCTATCATACAACCCAAATTTAACGATTTTAAAATCATGTGCAAATATTGTTGTAAGTTAATTTGCTATGGTGAGCAAAGTGTTAAACTTATCATCTGTGCTGGGGATAACCATAAGTGCCCGAAAAAACCCTAATTTTTTGCAGAATTTTTTTGGCTCCAGTTGAGCCATTTACAATTCCCTGTTTTTTGTTTCTCCCCCAAGAAAATACAAAAAAATATAAAACTGTTCAGAAAAGGCATAAAAAGTAAAAAATGTTCACAAAAACAATAAAAAAATATAAAACAACAAAAAGAAAAAAAAACAGTTCTTTTCAGAACTACCTCCCATTTATATAAAATAACTTACATTTTTAAACTCTGCCATTCTCTTTTCTCCCCGGTGCGCTCCCCGGTGCGCGTACCGGGCGCTCCCCCCGCGCAAATCGAATTTTTTTTTTTTTTTTTTTGCCCCGCTGGGCCCTTTTATAGCCCCCACATGAAACCTAGGGGGTCAGGGGGGCCTACTCTGCCCCCTAATGGTCTTTTCCCCCTTTGTTTTGGCCACCTCTTGTGTCTCGATCCTACCGAGACACAAGATGGCGGCCGCTCCGGACCGTTTGGAATGTTTTCCGACACCCGAGAGCCAATCAGCTTTCCGTGCGCAAGTCGCGTGGCGCGCCCGGAGCGCTCCCCGGTGCGCGTACCGGGTCGCTGCCATAGATATATATATTTTTTTTAACTTAAATTACTCAAAATCCACTGGAACACATATCTTGAGACATAGCAAAGTCCCATCGGGCTACCAGTCCCTACAATTTTGCCAAGTTTGGTGGAAATCCATTCAGCCGTTCGGGCTAAAAGTGAGGTCGACCGCCCTATGGAAATTAACATGGGGAAAACGCGTTTTGGGACCCCCCTTTTATCTCGGCCCCCGCTTGACACATCCCCCCAAACTTTCAGGGAAGGACCGGAGCTCGACGAGGCCATTCTGAGGAAATTTTCAGGCAGATTCGTCAACCGGCGCCAAAGTTATTCCAAATAGAATTTTGAGATTTAAAATTGAAAAAAATCCTAACTATAACTACCTACTGGCGACCGCCAGTAGGTAATATTATTTATATATATATATATATATATATATATATATATATATATATATATATATATATATATATATATATATATATATATATATATATATATATATATATATATATATATATATATATATATATATATATATATATTTATGTATATATATATATATATATATATATATATCAAAATTGGATGTATAATGACATACATTGAACCCACAATCTAGTGTGAGTTTATTTTTGAATCAAGACAACTGGTTTACAAGAGAATGTATTCTCATTGATGGATTAATTTAGGTCTCCATCAATTATACAATGAATTGTTATATTCATTCCATTGCATTTTGCTTGTTTCTTACTTGGTTTATTTCTTGCTAGGGCAGTTCTTCTCTGAGTCTACCAACATGCTCTGGAAGAGTCCCCAAACACTCATATTGGATCGTGCATCACACACTCAGAGTAAATTCACAAGAAGGCTAAATTACATTGAGTAGGAGCAAAGAAGTATGTATAACACGCTTTCCTTCTTTTTTAGGTTGAGCATCAGCACGCATGCGCAGTCTGCAAGACCTGCTGTATTAATTCTACAGAGTGCAATACAGCCTGCTTTTTGCAATTGGTTTACTCCTGCATCGCTTATATTTCATGGCTCCTTATTGGTTTGCACTCTGAAACATCCTTTTGGTGGAGAAGTGTGGTGCAGTGGCCAGAGCAGCTGACTTTGGAGCACTGGGTACATGATTTGATCCCCGGCTGCGGCTCAGATCAGCACAATGTGACTCTGGGCAATAGCTCACATAATTTTCACTACGGTCCCCAGCGCCTTGAGTAGTTTGTGCTTTACAAATACGGATTTCTGATTTTACACGAGGAGCACCAGCAAATAACAGTTCCTTTACCCTAAAGTGTTTTGTGTTCTTTAGGCACTATGGGGCAGATGTATCATCCGTTTTTTTTGTCGCAAACGCTGCGATTCGGAAAATAGCAGCGTTTGCGTCAAAAAAACGGGATTTGGAATGTATCATGCAAATAGCCTCGCAATATTTAGGAATCGCAAATTTAGCGATTCCTTAATATTGCGAGGCTTTTAAGAAATGGCAAATTGCGATTTCTTATTTGAAATGTATTAAGCATTTAAGTGTTGCGATTTTTGACTAAGAATTCGCAAATTGCCATCAACTTGTAGTTGGTGGTAATTGGCGAATTCTTTTCAAAAAGCACTTTTTAAAAATTCTAAAGGTGCCATATGACGCTCATACATGCCCTTAGAGCATGTATGTGCGCCATATGCATACACATGTCCAATTCAGGGGTGCAGCAGGGTGTCCTTAAGACACCCTTGCACCCTTGACATTATTCTCAATTTGCGATTAGCAAATTGCTAATCGCAAATTGAGAATAATTTCACATTCATTCCTATGGGCCTCCTGACCCATAAAAATGAATGGGAAATTATTCCTTAATTGCGATTAGCTATTTGCTAATCGCAATTAAGGAATTTTAAGAAATTGCTAATGAATAGCGAAATTCTACATACATACCATTTTGCATTTCTCAAATAGCGATGCCTTAACAATCGCTATTTGAGAAGTGCAAAATGGTATCTTGATACATCTGCCCCTATTTGTTTATTTACTTGTTATTAACACTCATATTGATGGGACTCATATTAAACAAAACCGTTCTGATGGCGCTTGTGTTGCAGTGACAAAAATTGCACCACGGAGGCCGCAGAGACGACTAGAGGTTCAACGCAGACACTGACCGAAAGTTTTGGTCCATTCCTCTGCCGGACTACTCCATGGGGCAATTTTGGCAACAAGCCAACTAATGCTCCAAGAGCAAATACCCCTCACACATGTAAAGCACCTTAGCGAGTGCTACACATTTCTCAAAATTACACAATCACTTAAAATTAAGTAATTTGCACCTACACACTTTGGTCCTGGGGAAAGCCAGTTTTACTCATAAAGGCCAGGCTGAAACATGTAGACCACACCTGGATGTAGGAGACCCTAATTAACACTCCTATAAAATCCAACAGCTTTTTTTAATGTTAACAGTGACCCAGGTATTAAAATATAATTTCCCCTCGGGTACTGGGATCCCTGTATAGCTTTTAAATGTTCACCTTCATGTCACTACACTGCACACTCAGAAACATACCTGATCCGCTGTATTCAGGCGTCGAAGCACACCTGGGACACACTCGGTGTCACTGGGTGTGCCCAATGATGAAGCATATCACCATCCAGGTTAGTGGATGAGGGCTTCATGAACAAAAAAAAGGGTTTGTACCCTGTCTTACAGTCTTGAGTCTATGTAAATTCACAAATAGGCTAGTCCTTTTTGATCTCACAAATAAAATCCCAGGGATACAGACTAGCTACCTAGTCCTCTCTCTCTCCTTTGATAGTGATAAAAATTGCACCACGTCATTTAAACTCACCAGAAGTCAGCGCCCACACGGAGCATAATTCGGAGCACAATTATATGAGAAACCGCCAGCTTCTTACAGCAAGCCTCATATTGACATTTTCCAGGACAATAATTATTTATGAAATGATGAATGCATTCAAAATCACCAGAAGACAGAGCTCATATGGAGTATGATTGTTTGGGAAACCGTCAGCTTCTTACACATCCGTGGTGTACCTCAAAACTCAGGCTTAACACCTCCAGCAGGACTCACATTGATGTTTTCCAGGACAATAATTATTTATGTTATGATGAATGTATTTTCACTGTCTGATACTTTTGTGTAACTCATATTAAACAAAACCATTCTGATGGTGCTTGTGCTACAATGGCAAAGGTTGCACCACGTCATTTACATTCACCAGAAGAGCCATCTTTGTACACGTCCATGGTGTACGTCAGCTCTTAAGCTTGGCACTGCATAATCTGATTGGGGTGCTGTATTTAACCCCTTCACTGCGGCGGCTATTCCGCCGCAGTGCTAAGGAGGCGGGCAGAAATGCGGGGGGCGCATGCTGGTGAGGGAACCGCGTCAGTTGCGCTGTGCTTATGACGGAGCGGTTCCGTCATGGCCCCGCCCGCTCAATAGAGCGCTCAGCGCAGGCGTGGAATTCATGCCGCGCAGGAGCGTCGGGTGGGCCATGACGGAACCGCTCCGTCATCAGCACAATGCCACCGCAGCTGATGATGGAGCGGTTCCGTCATCAGCAGGGGAGGGGTTAAACGCTTCTCCTTTCTGCCTACTTGGCAGCATTGTATGAAAAGTGCTACATTGTGAATAAAATGTATTCGTGGCAACTGGTCATTGGGGGGTTCCTGTTTCGAGATGTTAGCATTTAGACACTCCGCCTCTTAATCATACATAACCCAGTCTGAGTTGCCCAGGAATCATAACTAAACATGCAATATGATGGATTACAGTGACGCAAACTAAGGAGTAGCCACACGTTCCTTCCTGCGCATTGATGATAGTCCTCCAACCCTGCTTTGTTTTGTTTGAATCTTTCGACAGTATCTACTGCCAAACTCGGGTAACAAATGCCAGGTGTTTGGAAGTTCCTGGCAGATTCATGGCAGTGTTTGTCAACATAATGGTATCCAATACTTATAGCCTTGCTCAATAGAGGCTGGCAGTAAAAGAGGCAGAGTTACTGCAAGCCTTGCTTCTCTTAAGCAACGACTATAAGTACAAAGTGTGTGTGTAAGTACTGCATGCAGCCTTTCAAAACACATAAATGAAAGGCATTGTCATTTACAATGAAAATAGATCAAAAACTCCCAAATGTTTGCAAGACCTATTGTGTTCAAAGGCTTGCTGATAATAGCAAACACAAGGAAAATCCACACATCTATCCACCAGTTTACAACAAAAACAACCTCGAAATTAACATATCATGCACTACAATAGAAATGCAATGTTTCACTAAACAATCATACAGAAACTTACACTAAACTACATTATAAGTGCACATTCCACCAAGATTTAGTTCTGGATCAAATATACAGGGGTTCCCTGACAGGAGTTCGTCAAAACCTTATCTACCACAAGCAAACCCAATGTGATTACTAATGTTACCAGGATTGTTTTTAACAAACCTGCATACCATAAAAAATAAAACAGTCAAACTGATTAACACTGAGGATCCCCTTCCTACATTTTTGCAAGAATATCATCTTGAGCGCTTTGCCATCACACTAATCAATACTATCTATGGGGTTGCTCATTCATCATACTAATCAAAATAGAATTACAGTAACTTATGTGAACCTCCTTAGACCATCTAAAATGCTACCACCCACATAATGTGTAAATACACATGAAATGGGGCAGTCCAACCTGCTACCACACCTTTACTGTAGAATTACACAGAAAGAGCAGAAACCCAAACTGGCTCCCATCCCCTTATGATGGAATTACCACAGACACACTGTGTCAAAACTTCCACAAGGTGAAAATGCAGAACACTGGCAAAGACATCACCTAGGTGAGGGTTGGATGGCCGGCCAAACATATGAATCCATACTGTTCTGCAGGTACATCAGGAACACATAGTGTGTGGTTTGGGAGATACATGTACCAATGACTTGTTTGTAATTCCAGTAACCCATAAAGCAAGAAATGAGAGTGAATGCCCAATGTACCATTAGCACAAAACATACTTCCAAACAAGATGTGGGGTGTACTCTTGCAGTCAAATCCAGACATATTGCATTCCAATAGCACCAAGACCAGGAAATCTTTATTTTTATAATCAGTACCTTTTACCCAATGCGCAGTCCATGTCAGGGGTGTAACACAGGCCCCTGCATCACCCGCGGTTCGGGTCCCCCAAGCGGCAAGGGGCCCCTCAGCACAGTACTCAGGCCTGATCTACAGATTAAATCTGGAGCAAGGCCCCTCCGTGTGCATTGCAGGGGGGGGCTTAAACTTTTGTTACGCCACTGGCCCATGTATGCACATAAATGATGCCCCAATTCCAATGTACACTCACATATACAATATCACATTATTATTTTTGGGACATATATACATTGAACCCATATTACTAAATATGTTCATAGGAACTGTGAAAAAACAGAGACCCATTCGGGAACTGCAGCTTTTTCTTCTG
>NW_028247043.1:0-37435 GCF_964263255.1 Lissotriton vulgaris | reverse complement strand
CTGGACTCAGGAGCAGTGAAGAGGCTTGGGACCCGAGCGGGGGCCCCGAGACCGGAGACACCAACGCCGCAACAGCCACAGACCTGTATGGCCATGTCAGATCTCATAGCGGAGGTTAGGCGCGAACCCTGCCTTGAGACGCGATCTAACACCTATAAACTACATTTCCCATGATTCCAGGTCCTACGCGCGCGACGCCCGTGTTATGACGTCACACGCGCAGAGAACATTACCAGAGAAGAAACCGAAGACGCCGCCGTTGATTCTGGTTCCGATCCTGATCTGGGTGAGATCGTGAGTTTCCAGCGTATCCTTTACGTGTGTACTCTACCGGCTGGTGAGTACAATAGAAGCCTTCCGCTTCTGACTAGGGGTGGCGTCGGCTGGCGCTTCCCTTTTCCGTGGAGTTCCTGCGTATCCTTTGCGAGCGTACTTTACCGGCTGGTGAGTACAATAGAAGCCTTCCGCTTCTGACTAGGGGTGGCGTCGGCTGGCGCTTCCCTGTTCAGTGGAGTTCTCGGCTGAGGCTCTAGCGTCTCACTGGCTAGTGAGATGCCGGTATCCAGGCAGTGTTTACAGTGTGAGAAGGTCCAAGGATATTATTGGGAACACTGTTTTCTGTGAACTGCCATTCCGTGTTCTGGGTTCAATCTGGATTCAGATTTCCAGGGCTATTGATCTTTCTTACGTCCTATGCATTTGCTTTGTGCTTGAGGGGTGCAAACGAACTTACCTGCATTGAGACATTGTATTCCAAAGGTGCATATTCTGTGGTTCACCAGCCAAACGGATGACATTGTTGGTTTAGCGTCATTGGTGTACCTTTATTACTTCAGGAATCAGGACTTTGATATTACTTCTTGTGTTCAGCAGAGTGTGTTGTCAGGTGATTTAACCGGGCAATCACATTAGGGAGTGAAGACTATAACTGTTGTTTCCGCTTTTCTCCTCTCTGACAACAGGGGCTTATGAGCTTCGCCTGGCAGGCTAACTTCCATACTGACCCCTGTTGAAGCCCCATTCTACATCTTTGTTGGTATGTAGTAATGTGCAATCTGTAATGTATTATTGATCTTGCTGAGTTAGATACTGACCATAGGTTCTTGTGTTCTAGGCATAACATCCTATTCAACCTTTTATGATTGCCAGGCAAAGCCAACCACTTATTCCTACCAGGTATAACTCAGTCAATTCACACAAAGGAGGGGCAACAAGTTGTTTTGCGCATTACATTGCATCTTTAGTCTGTGCTTGTCTCATGGTGCCTTGTTCTCGTTTCAGCTTCCCTTCCCCGCAGTTCCCACCCTTACCTTCCTGTTAATCCCTCGCTCGATCATTCCTGTGCGTCTGTTCCCATTCAGACCCAGGGGCTGTCGAGAGGTGGACCCAATAGAGCATCGTGAGATCCTGAGGACCGTTGGACCTGACAGAATCAACGGCCCAAGACATATTGTCCTCCCGATTTCACGATACCATGTCCACAAACGAGGATATTTTAGCAGCCCTAGCGCTGGTCCAAACAGAGTTGCAGGCATCAAGGGCTGAGACTGCTGCTTTGCAGGCTCAAGTGGATAGGTTGAGTCGTAACCCATTTAGTGCGGGTACTCAGCAGGCCTCCTCTGTAGTAGTGGAAGTTCCCACTCCGATCCCCCTAGCCCCTCCAGAACGTTTCCATGGGGACAGCAGCAAAGTGCAGGTGTTTCTTACACAGGTGTTATTGCACTTTTCCTGCAAACCCAAAGTATTCAACACCAATCACGCTAGAGTAGCTTATCTACTATCATATTTAGCAGGGGATGCTGCACAATGGGCTGTGCCACTGGTAAAAAAGGATGATCCTTTGTTAAGGGACTGGGAGGCTTTTAAGGCGGAGTTTGAAAAAACATTCAATCGCAGGTCAGCCACACTAACAGCAGATAGGGAGTTGTTAGGACTAAAACAAGGTACTAGAGACCTGATAACCTATCTCAACGATTTCCGAAGGCTTATCGCGGAAACGGATTGGCCGGAAGAAAAAAGACATGCAATATTTTATAATGGCCTCACTGACGAAATGAAGGATGTACTTGCCCAAATCGATCCTCAGCCTACCACATGTGAAGACATGATCAGCCTAGTCCTGAGATTAGATCATCGTCTGAGTGACCGTAAGGGTGACAATCGTAGAAAGGATCGGTTAACCCCAAGATATGAAAGTCCCAGGGGGTCAGAAGGGGCAAGCCAGTCTACACCAGAACCCATGGAAATAGGAGCAGTGAGGTCACCATTAACCACGGAAGAAAGAGAATACCGAAGAAAGAAAGGCTTATGCCTGTATTGCGGTAGAAAGGGACACTTCATTAGGGAATGCCCTAACAGAAACAAAACCAGAACCAATTACAAAAAGGTGTCGGTGGTGGCAGCTGAAAAGGAGTCGGGAAACGAGAATGCTTGAAGGTGGAGGAAGGGAGACCTTCAAGTACATTCATCATCCCTTCATTGGACGGAACGGAGAGACAGGACGGTATGCAATTTTTTGTGGATGTGAGGCTGGAAGTACAAAGGAAGACACTAAACATAAAGGCCATGTTGGATTCGGGAGCCACCGGGTGCTTCATGGATCATGCCAAGGCCATAGGGTTAGGCTTAGCTCTGGTAGATAAAGAGATACCTGAGGCAGTATATGCAGTGGATGGCAGAAAGTTGGATTCAGGTCCTATTCGACTGCAAACCCGAGAGCTTAGCATGACAATGGATGCTGAGCATCAGGAAGAAGTATGCTTTAACATCATTCATGCACCTCAGTATGGAATGATTCTGGGTCTTCCATGGTTGCGTAAACACAACCCCACCATAGATTGGGAAAACCAAACCATACATTTCGCATCAGAGTATTGTCATCAAAACTGTTTCTCTGTGAAATCAGGACCAGCTTATGGTTTAGCTGGAATACATCACATCGCTACCGCGGCGGAACAAAATGTAGAATTACCATTCGAGTATCGCGAATTGGCGGAGGTATTCAGCGAAAGGAAGGCGGAATCATTACCACCACATCGGTCGTATGACTGCCAAATAGAACTGATTCCAGGCGCGAAGATCCCAGCAGGGCGTGTGTATGCACTTACTGAGCCGGAAACCCTACATCTCCGTGAGTACTTAGACAAGCTCCTGAAGATCGGTTTTATTCGAGAATCTAAATCCCCAGCAGCCTCCCCGTTGTTTTTTATTCCGAAGGCTAATGGAGAACTTCGCGCTTGTGCGGACTATAGGGCTCTGAATGCCATTACAGTCAAAAATAAATATCCTCTGCCACTCATCAATGTACTATTAGAACAAGTTAAAAATGCGGTGATTTTCACGAGATTGGATCTCAAGGGGGCTTATCACCTGGTTCGGATGCGTTCAGGCGATGAGTGGAAGACGGCCATCAAGACCCGCTTTGGCCTTTACGAATATCTGGTGATGCCCTTCGGGCTCTGCAATGCGCCGGCCGCCTTCCAATTTTTCCTAGACGATGTACTCAAAAGATATTTAGACCATTTCGTTGTGGTTTACATAGACGACATCCTGATTTACTCCGACAACACCGAACAACATGTGGAACATGTAAAGACAGTATTGAAAACTCTATTGGAACACCAACTCTACTGCAAACTCAGCAAGTGCGAATTTCATTCTACGTCAGTGGAGTTTCTAGGGGTGGTGCTCACTCCACATGGGCAGGAAATGTCTGAAAGAAAGATCCTAGCGGTAAAGAACTGGCCCATACCTAAGTCCGTAAGGGACATTCAATGTTTTATCGGATTCGCGAATTTCTATCGCAGGTTCATTGAAAATTTCTCAGCACTGGCCTCCCCAATGACAAGGTTATTAAGAAAGAAGGTGCCATTCGAATGGACGGAGGAGGCCCAGAAAGGGTTCGATGACCTCAAGAAAGCTTTTGTTTCTGCCCCAGTGCTGGTGCACGCGGATCCTGGCAAACCTTTTATCGTTGAAGCAGATGCTTCTGACACAGCGGTAGGAGCAGTATTGTCCCAACGTCACTCTGAAACGGGCCAGTTACATCCTGTTGCTTACCTCTCTCGTACCCTAAATTCAGCGGAGCAGAATTATGTGATTGCTGAAAAGGAACTGTTGGCTATAAGAACTGCCTTCCTGGAATGGAGACATCATTTAATGGGAGCAAGACATGTAGTAACTGTGTTTACAGACCATCGTAACTTGCAATACATGACTGCTGCCCGTCATTTAACCCCTAGACAGATGCGCTGGATGATGCATTTTGCAGACTTCGACTTCATCGTCACATTCCGACCAGGAAAGGATAACAGAAAGGCGGACGCTTTATCAAGACAGTTCACCAAAACAGAGCAGAGCAACGCCAAGGAGGAATCCATAATAGACCCAAAAAAGGTGATCGGAGTCACCTGTACCCAAATGTTCCTCAGAAGCGTAAACAGAAACATTCAGAATGAAGCATGGAAGAAATGGTTGAGTGAACACAACGAGTGGAAGATGGTTCAGGGTCTTCCAATGAGACAGAGACAGCTGCTGTTGCCCATCCAATCCTTAAGAAAACAGGTGTTCCAGTGGTGCCATAGTACGCCGTGCGCTGGCCATAATGGTTTCGGTAAAACCTTGGAGAGGATTTTAAGACAGTTCTGGTGGCCTAATATTAGGAAGGACGTGGCTGAGTGGGTGGCTGAATGTCCTATCTGCAGTCAAATGAAGGCGCAACACTCTAGACAGGCTGGTTTGCTACAACCCCTTCCCACTCCCGAGTTACCTTGGGAAAACATTTCCATGGATTTTGTAGTGGGCATGCCTATAGATCAGGGGTGTACTGCAATTTTGGTGGTAGTTGACTATTTAACTAAGATGGCTCATTTCATCGCTTGTAAACAAGTTCCTTCAGCTAGTGGGTTAGCCAGACTTATTCTTATCAACATAGTACGGCTACATGGGTTGCCCCGAGTGATAATATCAGATAGAGGCAGCCAGTTCACAGCACGATTTTGGAAGACCTGGTGTACAGCCTTAGGAATTGCATCTAGTACCTCCACCAGTTTCCATCCCCAGACTGATGGGCAGACCGAAAGGGTTAATCAAACTCTGAAGCAGTATTTGAGATGCTATGTTGAGGTCACCAAGGAAGACTGGGTTGATAGATTATGGCTAGCTGAAATAGCGTATAACAGCGCGGTACATGGCTCCACCAAGACCGCGCCGTTTTACTGCAACTATGGTTTCCATCCTAATTTCTTGCCATTTCACCATCCTGCACCAAACACCCATGTCCCAGAGGTACAAGATAGGTTACAGAGCATTCATACGACATGGCAGCATGTCAAGAGCCAGTTAAGGCAGTCCAAAGCGAGGTACAAGGCCTATGAGGATAAGCACAGACGAGCGGGGCCCGTGTACACAGTGGGTGATTACGTTTGGTTGTCCACCAAAAACATACGCTTTAAGCGTTATAGTGTGTTCAATCCCAAATATATAGGCCCGTACAAAATCATTAAGCTCATCAATCCTGTGGTGGTTAAACTGGCTCTGCCATCCTCCTTACGCATTCATCCTGCCTTTCATGTGTCTTTGGTGAAACCCGCGAGAATGCACAGAAAAATGGTGCAGGCTGAGATCGCTGTGGATAACGACGAAAACTATGAGGTGAGAGGTATCGTGGACTCTAAGATATACCGCACCAGATTGTGGTATCTAGTTGCATGGAAGGGTTATGGTAATGAAGAAAACTCCTGGGAGCCTGCCTCCAATGTCCATGCACCCCGATTTGTGAGGATGTTTCATCAACGCTTTCCAACCAAACCATGTCTCTGTCAGTGTTCTTCGGGAGAGGGATGTACTGTCAGATCTCATAGCGGAGGTTAGGCGCGAACCCTGCCTTGAGACGCGATCTAACACCTATAAACTACATTTCCCATGATTCCAGGTCCTACGCGCGCGACGCCCGTGTTATGACGTCACACGCGCAGAGAACATTACCAGAGAAGAAACCGAAGACGCCGCCGTTGATTCTGGTTCCGATCCTGATCTGGGTGAGATCGTGAGTTTCCAGCGTATCCTTTACGTGTGTACTCTACCGGCTGGTGAGTACAATAGAAGCCTTCCGCTTCTGACTAGGGGTGGCGTCGGCTGGCGCTTCCCTTTTCCGTGGAGTTCCTGCGTATCCTTTGCGAGCGTACTTTACCGGCTGGTGAGTACAATAGAAGCCTTCCGCTTCTGACTAGGGGTGGCGTCGGCTGGCGCTTCCCTGTTCAGTGGAGTTCTCGGCTGAGGCTCTAGCGTCTCACTGGCTAGTGAGATGCCGGTATCCAGGCAGTGTTTACAGTGTGAGAAGGTCCAAGGATATTATTGGGAACACTGTTTTCTGTGAACTGCCATTCCGTGTTCTGGGTTCAATCTGGATTCAGATTTCCAGGGCTATTGATCTTTCTTACGTCCTATGCATTTGCTTTGTGCTTGAGGGGTGCAAACGAACTTACCTGCATTGAGACATTGTATTCCAAAGGTGCATATTCTGTGGTTCACCAGCCAAACGGATGACATTGTTGGTTTAGCGTCATTGGTGTACCTTTATTACTTCAGGAATCAGGACTTTGATATTACTTCTTGTGTTCAGCAGAGTGTGTTGTCAGGTGATTTAACCGGGCAATCACATTAGGGAGTGAAGACTATAACTGTTGTTTCCGCTTTTCTCCTCTCTGACAACAGGGGCTTATGAGCTTCGCCTGGCAGGCTAACTTCCATACTGACCCCTGTTGAAGCCCCATTCTACATCTTTGTTGGTATGTAGTAATGTGCAATCTGTAATGTATTATTGATCTTGCTGAGTTAGATACTGACCATAGGTTCTTGTGTTCTAGGCATAACATCCTATTCAACCTTTTATGATTGCCAGGCAAAGCCAACCACTTATTCCTACCAGGTATAACTCAGTCAATTCACACAAAGGAGGGGCAACAAGTTGTTTTGCGCATTACATTGCATCTTTAGTCTGTGCTTGTCTCATGGTGCCTTGTTCTCGTTTCAGCTTCCCTTCCCCGCAGTTCCCACCCTTACCTTCCTGTTAATCCCTCGCTCGATCATTCCTGTGCGTCTGTTCCCATTCAGACCCAGGGGCTGTCGAGAGGTGGACCCAATAGAGCATCGTGAGATCCTGAGGACCGTTGGACCTGACAGGCCACGACCGGGCACCCTATGCGGTGAGTGACATTCTGCCACCTGCGGACTGCTGTGGTAAATAAAGTATTACCCTGTCATAATTTCTATACTTAAACAAAGGGTCATGCATAAAGTGAGAGGCAGAGTCCGTGATGTCCGATTCAAAAGGGCTTTATTTCAATAACTCGAGTTAGGGGAGAATCGGTTCCATCACCACTAAGGTTCAGGAAGGGTCTTCTGAACTTTATTCACAGAGTACAATATTTATACATTCAATTGCATAGAGAAGGAGCAGCACTCCAGGCAGAGCAAGAGAAAGAAAGAGATAAGAGCATGTGGGCGTGCATGAGGGCGTACATGTGGGCGTTCACTTGAGGAGTCATAGGTGAGTCATAGGTGGGTGGATACATGGAGGGGGTCGCATGGCTAGCTGGAACCTTTGCCCTACTTGTGTGCGCAACTTGATCATGACGTGCAATTGACGTGTAACTGGGGGGAGCTGACTTTCGGTCTAGTAGGGAAGCCTTCAGTGTCAGGACGACCTGCACGTCTAGTATTATCTGATATCTGATATCTTAGGTCCGGGGATGTATTATCTGAAGCAAAAGGTCGCTCATCACCAAGAGCCAGTGTGGGCATATATTTCTTCGTTCATTGCGTGGGGGCTTTGGGCTTTCTATGGATGCGAGCTCTGCAAATCACTTAAACTGAGACAGAAAGGCTAGGCCCCATCTCTGCAGACGGGTTCTGTTTACCTTCTTCACCAGGCAGGAATGTGATTCTGTAGAGCAAGCAGATAACTGTTGTGCAAAATACTGTCTTGGCACCCCGGGCTGGGCCCCTCTCGGCTGAGCCAGAAGTATGCGAGGTCAGGGATACGTAACTGCAGCTCTCAGAGTGTCTGGAGCCATGAAACCCTAATTCGGAGACTGGCTGAGGCTGAGCCACAAAATGGGTTCATCTCGATTTTTAAAAGTGCACAATGCAAACACATGGGCCTCATGGGCCTCAGTGCAGAATTAACGTTTCTTTCATAAAAGACTTGGTGACTGGCATCCTAATGCAGGACGTAAATGCAGAGGCATCATTATTGCGGCCATAGAGGGAAAATGCATGAGTGACATGCACATACACTAAACGTTGGGGTACACGCAGGGGACATATTGGCCATGTAAAATTTCCTTTTCCTCATTCCCTCCTTGTCCCCTACTGTACCCTTCAGGTCACATCTATTTTCATGAGACCGTATATTTGTTCATACAGCATCATTTGTTCATCTTTGATCCTTTGTATACGTGGATGTGGAACACAGGCAGTCGCACACAGGCCGCAAATGGCCGGGCCACACTGCAGACAGAGACAGCAGCCGAATATCATAAGCAGTATCATTCCTAGGAACGACAACACTTTCCATCCCCATGCCGATATTACACTCCAGAGCCAACTGGACCAAGTCCATGTGCCTGGGTCTTGATGTATCTCGTGAGCAATCTGGTGGAGCCTTGTGATTGCTGCGTACACAGATGCCGCGTTATTAGGAATGAAAACGCAGCAACTGGAGCCGATCACTCTACAAGCCCCGCCCCTATCCGCCAGGATGACGTCAAGAACAAGGCGGTTCTGAAGAACAATAAGTCTCATGGCAGACTGCTCCTGGGTCAAGTTCGCCAGGGCAGATGCAGTCTCATTCACTACTGCTTCCAGAGTTCTTGTTAACCTGCGTATGAGTTTACTGTTTTGGACGGGACCTATGAAGAAAAAGAATCCTTTGTTGAAATCTGTATATTGCTCCCAGGCTGTCTCAGTCTGATCAATCACTGGGGAATCGGTCTCTCTCCTGTGTCTGACAAGTTGTGAATCTCGATGATAATTGGATGGGGCCAGAAAGACGGGTGGCAGCAGGAACGCTATATAGCATGTCCCACCCCAGTCTAAGGGCAGCTGTACGTAGGCTGTCTGACCGCAAATGAAATAGGTATGGCGAGATGTTTTGAAAGATGACTTTCCTTTATCATTAAACTCTACTACAGCATTACACTCACTGTGTCCCATATGTACTGATCCTTTCTTTCTAACGCACAAATCACCTTTCACTGGTAGGACTGAAATAGTCGGTGGACCTGCATTTTGCATGGGCTGAACATTCAGCATTATAAAATTGAGGGAAGCATTTCCTTGCTCGTACTCTTCATTTTCTAGATCAGTCCCCTTCCTTTGGGGGAGTCCGTCTTCGTCTGGAAAACATACCTCATTCATTACTTTATTCAGGTTTCCATATATCCAGTCACCCTGGTAAACTATGGACTTTCTGTCTAGTGATAGCATTAAGGCAAACCATGCTCCGCAGGAACCATTGTGGGAGAACGGAAAAGGGACGAAGGGCAGAACTCCCTTCGTCTTCTGATAAGGTGGCAGTCGGCAACATACCCAGCAATCTGTTGCATTGCTGGTCTGATGAGAACGGTGCAACATCCGAATAAAAGAATTGTTGCGCAGGGCCAGTCGATATGACAGTTCATGGGGTTGCAGATCACTAAATGTATGCTCTATGATGTCATTAATGGAAGAGTGTATACGTGAGGCAATAGGAGGAAAGAAAACATGTAATATTAAGCTGACACAGATTATAGTGATGCACAGAAGAGACAGAAAAATCAGAGTTACTATACGTAATATCTTGCAGTATTTTTCTTTCATTTTGCTCTTTTTACTATTCTAGTCCGCGATCCTATACATGTCAGAAATCCTGTCTAACCGATTCACCACCTAGTGGACTTAAACAATTAAACGCTGTCTGACTTTCTAGATCGTAATTTGGACCTGTACTCTTGCTGTGGAGTCTTTTCTAGAAAAGGGGGCTCAAAGTCTGTAATGTTATTGTTCTTTATCAAAGTTCCAGAGTCTCCAAAGTACTTTTTGCAATGATGAGCATGGAGCCATCCTTTTCTCCCTTCGACCTTGATCGCTGTCCTCGTGGTCAGTAACACTAATTTCGGCGTCTTCCAACGCCGCTCAAGGGGGCTTGATCGATCAAAATTCCGGACGAGGACGAAATCACCAGGGACTATGTCGTGCTCCTTGACCTGGGTGTTGTCAGGGAAGGCGGCGGCAACCTGTGAATGACAAGAGAGTAGTGCAGACATCAAGGAAGCCAGGTAATCTGTCAGCATGTTATTGTCAACATCAGTTATTTTCTTAGGCATAGGCGTACCCCACATATTCGGTGGTCTACCGAAAACCACTTCATATGGTGATAGGCCTGTTCTGGAATGAGCTAACATACGCATGTAAAAGAGGGCAACCGGCAGGGCTACCATCCAATAAACGCCTTTTTCTGCACAGATCTTTGCTAGTTTCGTCTTTATTGTCTGATTATGCCTTTCTACAAGGCCTGCTGCTTCAGGGTGTTGTACACAATGAAACTTCCAGTTATATCCTAACAGAAGAGACACTTGTTTCATTAATTCAGAGGAAAAAGGCTGACCATTGTCTGAGTACACGACACGGGGCAATCCGTATCTAGGGAAGAATTCACGCACCAATTGCCTGGCTGTTGTCACAGCAGTATAATCTGGGACTGGATACGCTTCTGTCCATCTAGTCAGTGCACACACAACTACCAGGACATACTTGTAACCTCTACATCTGTCCATTTGGGTATAATCCATCTGGAGGACCTCAAAAGGGTGGTCAGGAGGATGAAATCCGCCTTGTTCCACCGGAATGCCTTTACCCGGATTGAACTGGCAACAGATCATACACGTTCGTACTTTCTGTTTCGCTGCTGCACGCAGGTGCTTGTTAAACCAGATATTCTGTAAGCTGTCTAACATTGCCTTCTCTCCCAAGTGTGCTGGACTATGTGTTGTGTTTATGATCACTTGTACCATGGAATCTGGAAGAAACCATGTAGATTTGCCCTTAGTCATCCAACCTTGGTCAGTCTGGACCCCTCCTTGTTCAGTCCATTTCTTTATTTCATCTGAAGTGGCATGTGTCTGTATGTTGAGTACATCTTGAGAAGGATCCCTGACTGTCATGCTTTTTGTCAGTAATGGTACCTCTGTCTTTGTCTGTCTGTTGGTGTCTGGGCTGTAAGTTTAGCAGTTCGGTCTGCCAGGTCATTACCCTAGGAAATGGTGTCTGTAGCTTTGGTGTGTGCTTTGCATTTCAGGATGGCTATGGCTGCAGGTAAATGTATTGCTTCTAACAGGGCCTGAATAAGCGGACCGTGCTGAATTTTGGCACCATGAGAGGTCAAGAAACCTCTCTCCCTCCACAGTACTCCGAAATCATGAACTACGCCAAAAGCATATTGTGAATCTGTATAAATGTTCACTTTCAAGTTCTTAGCTCTTATGCAGGCTTGTGTCAGAGCGATGAGCTCTGCGGCTTGTGCTGACAGTATGTCTATTCTTTGTGTCTCTATGACTTTAGTAGCAGTGGTCACAGCATATGCTGCCACTAACTCTCCCGCACTCGTTCTCATGCATGATCCATCTACATAGAGTGTTAGGTCAGGGTCTGGAAGTGCAACATCTATCAGGTCTAGTCTTGGTTTCGTCACTATATTCATTACTTCCACACAGTCATGTGGTGCGGTGTCTACTGTACTTGAGGGCAAAAGTGTGGCAGGGTTAAGAATGTTACATCGTCTGATCTCTATGTGTGGCTGAAATAACGTCAGTTCATATCCTGTCAGTCTTGCTGCAGTCAAGTGTTGTGTCTGTGTCCTGTTCAAGAGAACTTCCACTGCATGCAGTACCTGTACTGTCAGGGGGTGTCCCAACACTATCGAATCACTTTGTCTTATGGCTAGGGCTGTTGCTGCAACTGATTTCAGGCACGCAGGCAGAGCCTGGGCCACTGGGTCCAGTGTACTAGAAAAATAAGCACAAGGCTTGTGTTTTTCTGCTTGATCTTGTGTGAGGACAGATAATGCTGTTCCATCCCGTTCAGTTACGAAAAGCATAAAAGGTTTGCTGTAACTAGGAGTCGCTAAAACTGGCGCTTGACATAAGGCTCTTTTTAATTCCTCAAATGCCAAGGTATGTTCTTGCGTCCAAGGGAGGACAGTCGAAGACGCTGCCTCCTGTGTTGTCAACTGTATGAGCGGTTTGGCTAGATAGGCATACTGGGGAATCCACTGCCTGCAATATGAAGTGAGGCCAATGAAGGCCCGCACTTCCTTTTGTGTCTTGGGCTGTGTAAGGTTAGCAATTAACTGAATACGTTCTTGTGTCAGCTGTCTACGCCTCTTGGACAGCAAGTGTCCAAGGTACACCACTTGCTGTGCACAGAATTGCAACTTTGAAGGGGACACTTTGTGCCCCCTGTCTGCCAGAAAGTGTAAAACCGTCAGTGATGCATCTTCACATTCTGTTTCTGAACATGCTGTAATTCTGATGTCGTCTACGTACTGGAGCAGTGCAGTGTTGGTAGGCATATTAATACTGTCCAGTTGTCTTTTTAATGCTTGACTGTAAATGCTAGGGCTTTCTGTAAAACCTTGGGGAGCTCTCGCAAATTTAAAACTGCGTCCTTTTAGACTGAGTCCGAAAAGATACTGGCTGTCTGGATGAATTGGAACGCTGAAGAAAGCATTCTTCGAGTCAATGACTGTAAAGAACGTTGCCTCAGAATCAATAGCAGTCAGTAATGAAGAAATGTCTGGGACCACTGGGTATTGAGGGATTACACATTTATTCAATTCTCGAAGGTCGACAACTAGTCTGTAAACTGATGGTGCATTAGGGTCTGATCGTTTAAGGATAGGAATGACAGGTGAGTTACATACATTCGAGTCAGTCTCCACTACCACCCCTTGTGCAATGAGTTCGTCAATAATTTTTAATAAGGCCACTTCGGCCTCAGGTGGTAACTTGTATTGGCGTATACGTGGTAGTACTACTCCTGCTTTGAGAGTAACACGGTGTGGTGTTATGTTCATAAACCTACGTCAGTCGGACCTTGTGCCCATAGATGCTGTGGTACATTCTGGAGTCTGTGGTCAAAATCTGTCAACACATAATGTCCCTTAAAATCACGAAAGAACCGTCGTACTCCTTCCGGAGAACAACATATAACTGCCCCTAATTCTTTTAATGTCTTTATACCAAGTACGTTTTCTGGACATGATTTAGTAAGTAGCAAGTCTGTGGTACGTGACAGTGGACCAACCCCGAGGGAGACTGGTTTTGATACTTCATTAACAATAGGCTTTCCTGAAAATCCCAGGGAAGCATTCTGTGAGCCCGAGAGAGGTGCCCCTGGAACCTCGTCATGGCTGATGGTAGTTCTGCTCGCCCCTGTGTCAATCAGAAACTTTCTGTCCTGTCCCAATACACGACTATGTACATAAGGACCCTCTTGATCTACAGGAACCTCAATAAGGGGCAAGCAAACTTCCCTCTCTAGGCTGTTTCATGAGAACGATTGGTATTCTGGATAGTCTGACTGTGTGTACTGATACATTTGCTGTGTGGCATGAACAGGCGGTGGTGGGGGTGGAAAAGTCGCTATTGTCTGTTGTGTGCTCTGTTGGGTGCTATTTTGCGTACCATTCTGCCTAGGAATGTGTGGTCGTTCTTTTGTCTTGCCTGTAGCTATATTGTGTTTCAAGACAGCACAATCCTTTACGAAGTGACCTGGTTGTTTGCAATAATTACAGTTCCCCTTGACAGGTATCGTGCCATTTTTGTTCGTGTTTGCCGGTACCGTTTGGGCAACCAGCACCTTCATTTTTGTCTCTTTCATGCGTCTCTTTTCCTGATCCTGTTCTTCTCTAATCCTATTCTGGTGATATTGTAGCATTTGCAACATTTGTGAGGGGTTGTTTGCTTGCCAAGTACTCTCAACCTTCAGTACTCTATTCTTGATCTGAGGTAGGGAATTCTCTACTAATTTGCTCACGAAAAGATGAGGGTATGATTCGCTACTGGGCTTAAGGCCACTATTAACAGCAAAGCATTTCTCAAATCTAGAATAGAAATCACTTGTGTCCTCGTCTTGTTTTTGTTTACAGGCTGAAATAGCATCCCAATCTTCCTTTTTAGTAATCAATAATCTCGGCAAAACCTGTATTAGGAGTTCAGGTAGTTCTTTAGCTTTGTCCCCAAGACCAACCCCCGGAAGCCTGGCTTTATCCTCTGTTTCCAATGCTTCCCAGCTTAACTTTTTCTCTCCCACCTCACAATCTTTTTCCTTAAGTTTTTCGTAAATACCTGCAGGCAACAGTAATTTCAATAGTTTCAGAATGTCAGCGTACGTGTAATCTCCGATGCGGAGAATGTCTTTTAATTCTCGGTGAAACCCCCCGGATCTTTATCATGGCAAGGCAGCATCTTTTTCATTTCCAGTATTTCTAATTTCGTCAAGGGGGTGCAAACATACACTCGTTGAAGCTCACTGTTTGCATTTTTGATGGGATGTACCTCTCGTAGGGGGTTCTGTCTGTCTATGTATAGGCGCTTTCTGTCGTGGTGTGGGGCGGGAAGCATGCATGTGGTCAGAGAAATTAAGTACTTATGTCGTTGATCCAAGATGACGTTAATTAAGTCAGTACCCAGGCCTGTCCATCTTTCTAGAAGTATGTTGTCCAGTAATTTATACAATGGACCAGGATCAGAATATTGATGCTCATACAATGTTATTAAATGTTGGACCATGTAAATACCAGCCAAACGCTGTTCATTCGGCGGAAGGCTCAAGAACGTTTGAGCCACTATGTCATTGCTATATATGTTAGAATTGGACACCCACTGGGTGGCTGACCGGGCCAATTCCATTTCGTGTGGGGTGTGAGATTGCTCGCTCTTTATCCGTCGTTCCAGTGCTTTTTCAGTAGCTTGGAATAGATTCTCAAGGGAATATCTTTCTTTTATAACCGGCCCCTGTTTACGGTAGTCGAGGCACCTGGGCCTGTCAAACTGTCGTGCTTTGCCTACATAATTTATCTTGTCCTTCCCCTCGTCTACCTCTTCCGTTGATGACTCACTCTTCTCATCAGACTCTACTCTGTGTATTGCTAGTATTTCCTTTCGTATTTTCTTGTACATGCTATCTGTCTGTCCCTGTTTATCATGCCGACCGGCATCTATGTGATCACTCCATTCTATCAAACCAGGCTTTACATCCCCGTCTCCTTCATCTCGTTCCCTGATCAGGCAGTTAATAATAAAACGGAGAATGTGATTCTTGACCCCCACCTTTCTGTGTTCCATGGCTTGTTCTATACTCTCGGGTCCCTCCCCCGTTCTAATGAAACGGTACATATTATCTAGGTGCTCTTTCATGTCTGGTAATTTGTCCAAATAATCGACGGCCTGTCTTAGTCTTAGTGAAATCATGAGCATTGAGCCCTTTCCTGGTTCTGGATCGTATTTACAGTGAGGGATTGCTACATCTACAGTAGGCGTTGGCCCCCCTTGTCCTACGTCGTCTTTCACGAGCTGCTGGAGCTGATCCGCTGGTGGAGGCGGAGGGAAATCTGCGTTTACGTAGTCCGGTGCGGACTCTTCTAGATAGGAGGAAATAAAAGCCTCTGATGCTGTCGGCTTTATTCTACGTACTCTATATGGTACAGGTGGTGGCGTTCGCGACCTACGGGGTGTTTTCTGAGGGGGTCACTCTAGCTAGTTCTTCTGAGAGAACGGGATAAATACCAGCAACGACGGCATTTCTTTCTCTATCAGAGAAGGCCCATAGGAATGATTGAGAAATAATTCTCAAATTGCGAATTCGCAATTTGCTAATCGCAATTTGAGAACTATTTCAAGGGTGCAGGGGTGTCTCAAGGACACCCTGCTGCACCCCTGTAAATAACATGTGTGTGCATATGGCGCACATACATGCCCAATGGGCATGTATGTGCGTCATATGCCACCCTCACAAATGCACAATTGTGCATATTTACAAGAAATCGCAAATTACCACCAACTACAAGTTGGTGGTAATTTGCGATTTCTAAACCTGAAATTGCAATTTGGAAAAGCTTCATACATAGCATTTAAGGAATCGCAAATTTGCGATTCCTTAAATGCTTAAACAAAATAAGGAATCGCAATTTTTTGCGATTCCTTATTTTGCTCTTTTTTCATACATTAGAAAATCTGTAAAAAGGCCGTTTGCGATTCGCAAAGGCCGAAATTCTGTGAATTTCGGCCCTAACGAATCGCAAAAGGCTTGATACATATGGCCCTCAATCATAGTCAGGCAATGTATCCTAACAGGGTGCCTATAACAACTTCAAACCAGGTGTATCAAAAACAAGAGAGTCATCCCCATGATGATCAAGGAGGGATGCCCATCAGTCACCACACGGAACCGCCCTTCATCATTTGGGATTCCACCAAGACCACTGTTGGGACAGCCGATCAACTATCACGGTCGGGGGTCCTGATGTAGGAAGGAGCTCCACCGCCGATCAGTAAGGTCTGACTGGGGTCTTGTTTCTCAAGTTCTGAGGGTGGAATATCAAAACTTGGGGACTGATGTTGCAGTGCTCAAAAAGTGTTAAAGTAAGAAAAAACTAGTGAATGTGAAATAGGATAGGGGGGTACTTATAACTTTATTCCGGTGTTACCCTACCTTCCAATGTTAAAAAGTAGTAGTTAGTGACAGTCAAAAAATATACAGACCGTCTAGATGTTTTATGTGGTCGACATGTTTCAGCAAACTAAAGACATATTTGTCATTGCTTTCTTCAGGACCATGTTAACTAATAGCTACTGCAAACTAAGTGATAGTGAATACAACTAAGTGCTCAAAATCAAAATAAGATACAGAGGTCACCTGATGTCACTAGGTGTTCTGCTCCCTCTTAACATGAATTTCTGAAAAAGAGGAAACAGAGAGGTTTGAAGGATGCAGCCAAGGCTGTTCTGTTAGAAAAACGGTTTAACATTAGATTCATAGTTATGAATAATAATGAGTATCAACACAGTATACTAAATGCCTCTAATCATGAAGTGCATACATATAATCATTGGGCCTAATCTATTGACTACCAATGAAGAATTTTGACCCATCTTACCATTTTTGTAAGAGGTATAGACCTCACCCCACCTGGCCACGGCTCAGGAAAGAGGAGAAGCACTGCTCTGAGATAGAAAGAGATGTAAATATGCAAGCATTAATACACTCAAGCTACCGTTTTACTCCAAAAGTCGAAGTAGCGCATGTCAAGCCAGGGGATTGCTCACTCTCAAAACACATACATAACAGCATATACATAAATGGCTAGAAACGTGCCATCACAGAGTACATGCTAAAGTGAATAGGGCTCCATAGTGTTATTGTCGCTCCCTCTATCTCAAAAGAGAATGAAGAAGACGAAGCCCACATAATGTTTATATATCTGTGTACCCAAGAATCAAGCCTGTTCTTTGTGGTACAACCGCTCAAAATGGCAAATTCATTCAAGTCACGTGTGGCCCGTTGACCGTGTCTCTCAGTGACACACACATTATCTCCACCATTCAGCTTGTCACACACACATAAGGGATAAAAAAGCATTTCCAGACAGCGAGATGACCCGGTATCTACTCCTCACCTGTCAGTCCGTACTACAGCGTCGGCATCCAAGCCGATCGGGGAGGTACCGGCGGACGGTCGGGAAAACCGTTATATTGTGTCGTATGATTGGTCCTCAGCGCTCACATGATAGTTTCTCATAGCCGGGGTGTAAGCTCTCTTCTAATTGGCTGAAGAGGATGGACTAATGGCCAATCAGGATGCCATGTTTGTCGAAAGGCATGCTGCAGTTTGTAAACACTGCCGTGCACACAAACTCTAAATAACTTTATTAGATGGAATCTCTGAGTGCTGAAAACACGAACAAACCTCAAAGAAGGATTGAATACACTGTATGCCTATCAATTCGTAGGAGTCCACGATCTCCCGAATAAATATAGAAACACCTCGGCAGAAAGACAATCAGACCGGGGTTGCTTGTCATAAAGCTAAAAAACTGGGCACATGTGGAAAAGGCTGTACATAGCAAACAGTACACAGACAAAATATCGAGTTTTAAATATCGATATACAATAATATCGAAGTTTAAATATCGATGGGACAAAATATCGAAGGTAAGTAATATCGACAGTCTTAATATCGATATTAGTATGATATCAGTAATATCGAAGTTTTAAATATCGATGTCAATAATATCGAAATAAATAACTTCGATGTTACTAATATCAATTTTTAAATAAATTTAGTGTATATTATATTGTATTTATTATGTTTTATTATTTATTTTTAATGTAATTTAATTAAATATTGTCTTTTACTACTGTAGCGGGTTGTGGGTTTATAGGGGAATAGGGTGGGAAGTAATTTAATTATGTTAAATTAATTATTAATTAGTAGGAATTATTAATTAATTAATTGAGAAATAATTTGTAATTAATTTTAATTAATTGATTAATTGATAAATATGTTCTGTAGCGGGTTATGGGTTTATAGGGGAATAGGGTGGGAAGTAATTTAATAATAATTAATTAATTAATATATGTTTGTACATATTTTAATTAATAATTAATTGGTAATTAATTTATATTAATTCGTTAATTAATTAATATAATTTTGTACATATTTGTAATTATTAATTAGTTGGTAATTAATTAATATTAATTATTTAATTACATTAATTATAGTAATATTTTTTATATATAATTTTTTGTTATTCTTAATTAATTAATTGGGAAACATAATATTAATTATTAAATTAAATTATTACAGCTAATGTGCTAATATATTTACTTTATTGTTATTGTTAATTAATAATTAATTTGTAATTAAATAATATTAATTAATTTTGGGTAAAGGAGTATTTTTAGGGTTCTGGGTCAGTTTTCAGTTTTTGGGTAAAGGGGTATTTTTTGGGTTCAGGGTCAGTTTTCAGTTCATGGGTAAAGGGGTATTTTTAGGGCTCAGGGTCAGTTTTCAGTTTTTGGGTAAAGGGGTATTTTTAGGGTTCAGGGTCAGTTTTCAGTTTTTGGGTAAAGGGGTATTTTTAGGGATAAGGGTCAGTTTTCAGTTCATGGGTAAAGGGGTATTTTTAGGGTTCAGGGTCAGTTTTCAGTTTTTGGTTTTTGGGTAAAGGGGTATTTTTAGGGTTCAGGGTCAGTTTTCAGTTTTTGGGTAAAGGGGTATTTTTAGGGTTCAGGGTCAGTTTTCAGTTTTTGGGTAAAGGGGTATTTTTAGGGATAAGGGTCAGTTTTCAGTTCATGGGTAAAGGGGTATTTTTAGGGTTCAGGGTCAGTTTTCAGTTTTTGGGTAAAGGGGTATTTTTAGGGTTCATGGTCAGTTTTCAGTTTTTGGGTAAAGGGGTATTTTTAGGGTTCAGGGTCAGTTTTGGGTTTTTGGGGTACAGGGATATTTTTAGGGTTCAGGGTCAGTTTTGGGTTTTTGGGGTACAGGCGTACAGGGTAAAAACAAAAAAATATTACATTAAATCAAATAAATAACATTAAAAAAAAATTACATTAAATTATTAAGTGTTTTATTTATTTTAAATGTATATGTATTAGTTTTAATTTTGTTTTAATATTTTTATTTAATATTTGTAACATTATATGTATTTTAACATTATTTCTACATTATTATTAATACATTTAAAAAAACGATATTTTTGATTCTGATATTTTTGTACTACGATATTTTTTTTCGATATTTTTGTACTTACCTTTATGAAGATAGGATTCCGATATTTTTGATGTCGATATTTTTGCTCCGATATTTTTGTATTTCGATATTCTGTCTGTCGATATTATGTCAGACATTCATTAGTAACAATAATACCTGATGATGACAACAAATGGGGCAATATTAGTGTTCGCGATGTTGCAATGGGTAAACACTGTAGATAACCACGATGTTATAATGGGTAGAAGGATATCCCAAGCCGGTGATGGGTAGTGAGATATCCCATACCGGTGGTTGATTGTACTAAACCAAATGTGATTTCTACTAATATACAGGATCAGACATTTTCGAATTAAGGAAAGGATGATTGTACCTCGCAGAGGTGTTTGGCCATTCATCAAAATGTGGTAACTATTGGAAAGTGTAGACGCTCCTCACCATCACTCATCCACAGATTTTGTATTGAACATGTTTAATCACATATAGTGACAAGAAGTGTGCGTGTAGGGAACAATGACTAATCTTCCATACAAGTGGAGGTCCATGTTCAAATTAGGTTACACTAACCATTACAGACGATATGATAATTAAAGAGAAACCTACTAGGATCAGAGGGTTGACCAGGGTACGTCATCGTTCAAACCCACCCGGTTGGTGCCCATCTTAAACACCCATTTCTGTTCTCTGAGTAAAAGGTATTTGGATACATCAGTGATATGCGCAGGGATGTGAGGCTGTTCTATCACAGTCCACTGAAATGCAGTTGAAGGATGACGTGCTTCTAAGAAATGGTTCGTGAGTTTAGTCGCTTGCCTCCTACACCTGATGGTGCTCTTGTGTTCAGAGATTCTTATCCTGATCTTACGAGTTGTCATCCCTATGCAGGTGATAAGATACACAAGGTTCTCACTGTTGCAGTTCGTGAACTTAGACTGAATCCACGGTCTGGAAGTGCCAATGTCCAATTCAGTATATTTCTTCGTTTGGGGACACGAGTTGCACATCCCACAAGGATGGTGACCTACAACTGGAGGGAGGTCCCATAACATCCTTAGAGCCCTAGGTCTGTCCTCACGTGGTCGCGTATGGACCAGTCGATCCATAAGATTTGGTCCCCTCTTGAAAGAAAAAAGGGGGCTTTGGATCGAGACGTTGTCCGAGTTGAGAATGGACCAGTGTCTCATTACCACTTTCTTGATGTTGTTAGACAATGTCCCAAAAGTGGTCACAAAAGTAATCCTTTCCAAAGGAGGTTTCTGCACCGGAGGTTCCAAAAGGGCCAGACGATTGTTGTTCCGTGCGCGTTTAACAGAGCGTTGAACAAGTCTGGGGGGATATCTTCTTGAGATAAGCTGTTCCTTGAGGGCCTGAGAGTGTGTCTTAAAGGCCTCTACATTTGAGCAGTTTCTGTGAACCCTCACAAATTGCCCATACGGCAGGTTGTCTCGTAGGGACTTAGGGTGATGACTGTCAAAACACAAAAGAGAATTCTTCGCCAAAGGCTTCCTATATAATTCAGACTGCAGACCATCTGTAGTGGCAGTGATTAGTAAATACAGAAACGCCAAACTGTTCCTTCCAATCTCAATTGTAAAGCAGAGGAAGGCATTACGAATATTCAACCAGGATAGAAATTCAAGGCATCTTTCCTCAGCAACCCGCCACACCACTAGGACATCATTGATGTACCTTTTCCATGTTTTAATACAATCAATGAAAGGATTTGTGGTGGCCAGTACGTGCTCCTGCTCGAAGGAATGAACATATAAATTTGCTAAGCTGGGAGCGTAAAGGCTCCCCATACTGGTACCCGACACTTGAAGGTACATCAATTCTTCAAATTGGAAAAAAATATTTTTCATAGCCAAGGAGGCACAGGCCATAATGAAGCTGACTGGAGTGATACTGTCTAACTCCCTTGATTGTAATAGGTGTTGAATCACTTCTAAAGTTTCATCCTGTGGTATTGATGTATATAATGCCTCTACATCAAAGGATATAGGAAGGTCAACCACACAGAACAGGCTTGATTCTTGGGTACACAGATATATAAACATTATGTGGGCTTCGTCTTCTTCATTCTCCTTTGAGATAGAGGGAGCGACAATAACACTATGGAGCCCTATTCACTTTAGCATGTACTCTGTGATGGCACGTTTCTAGCCATTTATGTATATGCTGTTATGTATGTGTTTTGAGAGTGAGCAATCCCCTGGCTTGACATGCGCTACTTCGACTTTTGGAGTAAAGTTTAGCGAGATTGAACATCCTGTACTGATCGACTATCTGTATGATTTGACGGCTAAATTGCGTGTTTTACACCAACAGGTTCACGAAACACTGCCACAAGCGTCTGAAGATCCAGGACACGCCATCGATCCTGGCTCGTGGGTACTGGTCTGGAATTTTCAGTGGACAAAGAACGATCAGCCCCGCTGGACCGGACCCTTTTAGGTCTTGTTGTCAACGCGAACTCCAGTAAGAGTGCACAGTAAAAAGAACTGGATCCACGGCGTACATTGTAAGAGGGCCCCTTTGCCTCTGCCGTACGACCGGTGGGTCCAGGAGGGTGTAGGCGATTCAGAGTCTGAAACCGTGCCACGTTTTGTGCCATTCAGCGATGCACGTTTAATTGGGACAAGTTCTGAGCGTGAAAACAACGACATTTTGCAAGAAGCTGTGCCTCCATCAGTTCGACTGGACACTTCTGAACCTGAGTTATTGTTTCGTGAACAGACATTGCCTGGTAAAGGCTGCTATAATTTTCGACCGAGAGTCGTTGGACAAATAAAATAAAATCTTTTCTTGCTATTTTTGGGACAACGCTCTCATATGAGAAACTGTTTCGATCTATTTTTGTTTTTCGAACCGCCATCCGGGTTCAGCTGTAGTGTCACGGTATAAAGACTCAGAGTGTACGGCTGAAAGACACAAGGCCGATAGTTCTGGTTTGTTCTAGGGCGTTCCCTGGGACATTCAGAGGTACACTTGAGCGAAGAGAACCAACTGCCGCGAACAGCACGGTTAGAGGATGGAGTTTTTCGAGATGGAGAGAGCTGTTGTAGAAATGAACTTTAAGACAAGAATATGTAAAATAATGAGTAGAAAATGTTTTCTGATAACGTGTCTTTTAATGCTACTTAGCATGACGATGTTTTTGATGGGATATGTATTTTCTCTTTTCAAGTGACGTTTGCACCCACTACACAACCTCTGCCTTCTCCTACTATTTATTCGCATTCTTTTTATCCTTTGCCTGAACATGAGTCCAAGAGAAGATTAGAATTTCCTAATAACTCTTTTGTTCAACTTTTGCACCAACATCAGTTAGTAGTGAACACCACTAATTGTTGGGTGTGGTTTTATGCCTCATACTACTGATAAAGGTATTCCTTACCTGGTCCTGCCATTCAGCGATAATGGTTCTGTGTGGGCATACAGAACGATGTTCATTTATGCTCGCAAAGTTTACCCCTTGCGTTCTGTGAAAGACAATCCGAAGAATAGTGCTCTAGTTAAGGGAATAGTAGACATGATTAGGAGAAATTAACTTCTATGAGACTATCCCGAGAGATGAGACACTAGCGTATATTGGATGGAACGTGACTGGATATGGTGTTAGTCTGAGTGGAAACCAGCGAGCGAAAAGATCTTCTTCGATTTGGATAGTGCCCCATCGTGGTCATATTTGTCTGCAAGGTAATGGCAAAAATCCGAGAGCTCAGTTAGGGAAGAGTTTTTGCACTGAGACGTATGTTTTTGCTTCCCAGACTTCCCCATCGTTTTTAGCAGCTAAGGGTACCTATTTTGTTTGTCACGATAGAGCATATACATGGTTGACCCCTGATTTTTCGGGAACGTGTTATGTCTCGTTCCTGTGGCCTCCTACGTATACAGCTGTGGCAGATTACCATAGAACGAGAGTTGTTAGAGGTGTCTTCAGCAAGGAAGATACTACTGGACAAGAATTCGTAGATTTTATGAAGGGTTTTCTGCCGTTTTGGGGACCTATGGTCAACAGCAGGAACATACGGCAATTGACGAGAGTGGTTGAGTCCACCATAGTTGAGACTGCCGGTGCCCTTAGTAATTTGACTGCCGAGCTCCAATCGGATCGCCTTATGACGCTGCAAAACAGAGTTGCGTTAGACGTCATACTTGCAGATAGAGGAGGGGTATGTAAATTGATTCAATCGAGCTGCTGCGTTTTCATTCCAGACAACGCTCCGACAGTGTACCAGGCCATTTCCAAGCTACATAAGATCTCCGAGTCTATACATGTGGACGAAGGAGATTGGTCGTTAATGGGGTAGTTTTGGCGATTGTTATCCACTTGGGGATGGAAGATTCTGATGATCATTGGGATGGTTTTAGCTATCCTTTTCCTGTTCTGTCTTTGCGTACAGTGTGCTCCTGCTACGTGTGGCCTTTGTGCTACTTTGTGTGCAAGGAGACCTGTCCAGAGAGAGCTACTAAGTAATAGGATGATGCTTCCGCAACATCTTGATGATCTGATGAATATAGACCTGGATTCAGATTGACGTGAGTTTAGGTTATTGCCTATTTAAGGGCAAAAGGAGGGTCTGAGGTTCCGTAATTCTGAACCTGTTTCGTAAAGGTCATGGTATCGTTACGATTTTGGTAGTAGCGAACCGCAAATGATGAGTGCGGCAAGTACGAGTGTTTTCGTCATGTTCGATCAATGGATTCACTATGTATTTAGGGATTTCGTTCTGAACCTTCTGGTTCCATTTTGTGTACGGCAGCCATTTTGTGGTTGCCCTCACATAGGCCGATGACTACGGCCGAACGAGTCTTTGGGACACGTACACCTTTAGCTGACTTTTAGCTGACCTGAGCGAACTGACCCTGTTGCCTGAAGCTAACCTTGCTGAGCCAGTTCCTTGTCCGGTAGCTGGTCGAGATAGAGATCAAAGAGCAGGACATTGTTGAGTTTATTGTACACGCACACACCCTTCTTTCTTTCTTCACATCTGTTTCTGTTCCTTCTTTTATGGCCTGTTTATGGTTTGGGTTGTGGACTTTTATTATGGGTTTGTCCGGCCTGTCCGAGCAAGAATGTTGGGCTTTCCATGTAATTGATGGTGGGCTGGACAACTGAAAAGTGGGTTTGTCGTTATGCGATACCTTTTGCAATGTCACCTATGATTGGACAGTTCGTAAATAATGGGTGGTTGTTAGGAATGTGATTTTTAGCATAAAAGACGATGTCTCGCAATATGAAAATTGAGCAGTCTCTAGCGAACCTACCCATGTCGTACTTCGTAGATTTCTGTACCTGGTTGCAGCCAATAAATTTGATCTTTGACGTCACCGAGAAGTATCCTGTGTCTCTGTATTCTAAGACAGGTGAACTCGAAGACTTTGGGCGTGCCGCTTGCACCGCTGGGTTCTAAAACCCGGTTCTTCAAGATCCATTGGTATGGGAAGGGCGGCATTTGCGATTTTGACCCAGGGGTGGAGTGCAGCTATCGTTGGGGGCCCTCAGCTCTCCAAGGTCTCTCAGGCTCCTTCTGTCACTCAAATTATGTGCAGATGCACCCAATGCCGTTTCTTGCCCCCTTCGCACCTTCAGCTCAGCGCGATCGGTGGCGGTGTCTCTGGGATCCGATAGCGGTTATCTGACCAGCTCTATTTAATTACATGAGTGCATGAATAGAGCCTAAGTATTTCATCAGTGCACGCATGTGCCTCAGCATTTTAATGATTTCATGGCTTGTAAGTGGGTGTTTAGGTGGTTGCATAGGTTCTGTGCAAATGTTAGATTGATTGCATAGTTACAGCCTTGTTAATTGCATAAGTCAATAGTTAGTAGACTAAGTGATTAGATGAATGTATACGTAGTGCCTGCATACTTCAATGCCTACATAATTTATGCCTGCTTTATTGCAAGAGTACATGTGTAGTGTCTGGATAATTGAATAACTCCATGGATAGTGAATCACTGATTTGATGGCTCCCTGAGAAGTTGCTGGGTGATTCCATAAGTGCCTGAATACTGCCTGCCTACCTGAGAAACAACCTTCATTGGTGTTAGATACATGACAGTTGTCACAATATCGCTGACTTATTCATTTTCTCCTTCGGTCAGTATCAAACTATCTGTTTTTTCAGTATACATGCTTTTCTTCTGAGCTATATGTGAGTGAAATCTAGGTATCACACTTGATATATAGTTGCATACATGGCCCTCTAGAAACATACATTGATTTGTAAATGAGCATGCACATGCATCAGTAAGTTTATAAAATAGAAAACAACATTTTCAACATTTTCAAAGCACAAAACCTTTTGCGAATGGCATACCTGCATTATTTCTTGACTACTTCTCTTGCTTCTAAAACATATATTCAGCATATCTCAAACAAAAGATACACTCAAAATTAAGATAGCAAACAATTCTCAAGGCATTCTCCCAGGGGCGGTTTCTGATACAAGGGCGTCGGGGCTCCGCCCCCTTTATTTTCATCCCCCCAGCGTCGGCATTGCTAAAGTTAAAAAAAACTCTGTAAATCTATTATTATAAAAATATTTTACACACGTTTCTTGGGAGCAGGGCTGTCGACGATGTGCTGACACTGCCAGCGAGTCCGATACATACCTTAACTTTCTGGCTGAGGGCGGGCCCGGGAGCTTGAGTCTAATGTATTTGCCGGCGGAAGAGCTCACAGCCCTGAGGCCTGTGAGGTCATCAGCTCGGCAAATACATACACTTAAGCTCCAGTCTCCACCCCCTGATGATGTGTGGATAGAGTTTGCCCCGGGCGCTTCAGGTTGAAGCCCTGTAGCACCGGGGATCCGCGTCAGTCAAGGAGTGGAGATGATGGTAACCCCACCCTTTCCCAATTCATCACAGGGGGTGGTACCTGCCCTATGACGAGTTGAGAAGGGGTGGGGTAGAGGCTGCAGGCAGGCGGGAAGCTTCGGACTTCCGAAAACACACATTGCAGACTCGAGGAGATTGCTGTTCTCTGAGGAAGCAGCAAAGACAGGAATGTACTTTAGAACAGAGCCCGAGTCTGTGACTAATTACAGGCTGTTCCACCAAGAAGTCCGACTCCGACCACTAACATAGCAACATAGAATCAAAGGTAGGGGGGGCAGGTATCCATGGGGAACGATCGATGCATCTAAGATTTTTTTTTTTGCCAATATAGTTCCCATAGATTTTGCGGAAGAATAGTCATTCCACTACGGTTAATTGCGACCTTTCGTTCGTTTCCTCAGCTTGTAATGAGGGGGTTTGCTGCACTGAAAATATTAGTTTAATTTACCTTTGTTTGCACTTGCTTTTAATTTCAGGTGTGTGCGTCATAATGCAGTTGTCTCTAAATGAAAGTCCAACAGCCTAGATACATATTATTTCGTTCTTTTTAGTTATGTGTGTTGACCCTGTCCCTCACACATTAACCCCACTATCATTGCGCACAGGATCATACTTCCACTACTTTTTTTTATACACTTTGATCGCTGCATAGGACAGGTCCAGGCCAAATGTATTAGTCAGCACAGGAAGGCGCCATCTTGTGCTACCAGTATTGACACTATTAGAGCGAGTGACTAACAAACCTGTAATTGATGGATATGAAGCATAGAAAAAAAATCCAAATTACCGGAACTGGGCAATATCTAACCAAAAAGTAATATGTGCGTTGCCGAGTAAATGCAAAAATTTATTTTTTAATTGATTGGGCTTAGCATGCCAATTGGTGTACACAGTCCAACTCCATCGGTCCAAGGTTTGTGTAATGTTGTCCCAATCAGGTATTCAAATCTACTCTGAGGCGCAGTCGAAAAAGCGCAATGGGTGGCTTCATATGGAAAATGTGTTACTATTGCAGATTACTGTGCACCCATTGTCAGTTACTTTATGCAGATGCCAACCCAAAGCAGTCTAGACAGACTTCAGTTACAAACCTTGATGCAATGAATGAGAGAAGCAGCTTAATTTAGTATGAGAACTGCTCTCACTAGAGCCATCAATGCACATTAAAAACAAGTAAATACTGGCTGTTCTGATGGGATGACAGCTTGTATCACAATATGCTTGAAAATGCCACGATTTGCAGACTTTCCAAGCAGGCTTTCATGACCCTTGCAAGTTGCAAGTTTAAAACGTATGTCTATGGTATACTGCAGATGGCCATTTAAGTCACAGCAAAGCGTATTTCCTACTGTATACTCATCAATGCTGCTAACCTGTGGGGCAGCACAGTATGAACTTCAATATGTCAGTAATTCTATGCACGCAATTAAAAACATGAGTTAGTCCACTAATTTGAACACAGAACTGGTAGATTTTTGGCTATTTGTCGAGCGAGAGGAGTATTCACGGACCTCCTTCCTTCCTCTCTTCTCTTTTCTCGTATTTTCCCTTTTCTTGCACTCTTCTACCTTTTTTATTATTTTTGTATTTCATATTTTAGCTGTTTTTCCTTTTGAGATTCCTTTCCTACTTGCCTACCTACCGTCATTCTCTTCTTTGTTCCTCCTTCCACTTCAGTCTCCTTCCTGAGCACTGTAATAGGGACATTTTCCACATTTAATCATGACGAACCCTTGCAATACTAAAACTAATGAACAATTTGTGTATAGATTCGTGTTTTCCAGTTCTATGGGCCCTCCATGCTGTTGTGTATCTGCGATGGCTGACTTGCATTTGCACTCTGCATTCTATCCTTGAGGTCTTTTGACCTTCCACAGACCTGAGCCAAATGATTGTGGTCAGTGCCATGTACAGGTTGTTTGTCTTCTTGCTCGTAGTACTTCTATCAGGTAGAGGCATTTCGGATCGCGACAGACATTTGCAGTGTGTTGTTCGAGTGAGATGGGTCATTTAATCCTCCACTTACCCTGTGTCTCTATAACTCACATTCTTCAATGTGCAGGTTCTGTGCCAACCTGCGTCAGTGGCTTCTTTTGCATGCACCCTATGCCTCAATAATGCACTTCTCAGATCAGTGATCATCTCCATTGACATGCCTCCTCATTCAAATGAATTCTTACCTCCGTACCTCCCATCCACACGTTTGCCCATCCACACTCTCCTAACATTACAAAATCTCACATCTCCTTTGCCCCTGTATGCCTTCGTGAATCATTATTAGGGCTCCCGGTTTTATGGTATTTATTTTTTGGCCATTTCCGTCTGTATTTATCCATATTTATTTTTTGGGCATTTTTTATGTTTTTATCCACATTTATTTTTGCCACACGCAAAAGGCGCCACTACAGCTAGTATTTTTCCGCATTTATTTAAATTGACAATGCACACCAGTGCCAGGTTGTTACTGGTCAACACAATACATTCATCTGAAAACTTTGCCATTATAGTACAAGCACATGTGCATTTCAAGAGACTTTGCAGACATTGAGGCTCTTTCTGGTTTGTTAATGAAATGAAGACCACTGAAACTAGGATATTTTGCCTTTCATGTTTGAACTACCCTTGTGGGAAAAGGGAGGAGAATTGCTGATGACGGAAACTCCATGGCTGGGAGGCAAATGTCAATAACTCATATTAGCCTGGAAAATATTTCATTCTGGGTGCTTTGTTTTTTTTTACCCTGTGGTGCAGGTAATACTGGCTTCCCCAACTCACTGTTTGTCTGCCCGAATCTAAGCACACAGCACACAAAGCGTTTTGTGGGTTATTCTGTTTGATTTCGTTCAAAAGACAGGGGAGACGCAGAGTGATTGTCAGATTATTAGAACTCACTGATTAATGCACATTTTGAGGAACTTACAGATAAAAGGCCTTATATACTAACCCTATGCACGTGCCGACAGAAGCACCCACAATATCTCATAGGGGAACCTCAACAGGAACTGAAATATTTTGCAAGCAGGTGGCCTAAGTAACATAACGTCTATTTGTGAAGCGCACCTTTACCTAAGAGCATCTTGACACCGAATAGCAGATGTTTATTGTTCCCCAACAGTCCTTGTTTTATCGACCTCAGAAGGATGAAAGACTGAGTGGGCCAACCCAGATTTGGACCTGTAACCACAAGAACAACAACATGCCTCTACAGTGGACACATCAGACCACTAAGCCACCAGACCTAACAAGTACGATTGAAAAACCTACTTTATGCCCGATGGTCACCTTGACACTTCTAGTGGATTTTGATGAAGCTCGCAGAGTGCAAGAAATGGATGGCCTTCACAGTGTGCACAATAAAACTAAAGAAAACAATGCACACGAAAATATGCTTCAGCTCCATAAGTTTTAAAAAGACAAAAATCGGATTAAAGGCAATGGTTTTGGAAGTGATGTTAAACTACTGGTGAGGGGGTTCATACAACGTTGCTGGATTGAATGCTCAAGTTTCCTCTATCCATTGCACGCTGCTCCCCGCTCACTCCCAGTTATTCAACAGAGGTGTACTCTATGGTGTCGTGCAAACTGATGCACCCCAGCTGGGCCGGCCTTCAGCATGGGCGAGCTGGGCCCAGGCCCCGGGCGCCAATATTTTGAGGGGCGCATGGTGCTTTGTGGATTAAGGTCATGCTAACAGCGCCACTTCCGTAGTCTTGCTCCAGCCTTGTCAGTGTCGCTAAGAGCTTGTTTCTGTCTCATTTGCCAGTAAGTGGTTTTAATCCTACACTATCGTACTGTGGACAATGTTTTTAACACTGCATTAACCCCTTGCCCTCCCTCACTGTCTCACCCCTGCTGGCACACATCAACAAAACCATCCTCAGCATAAGGCAGCTAATGAGATAAGCAATTGGTGCTCTGGGTATGCTAAGGGAGGTCTGGTGATGTTTATGTTCAGGGAGCAGTCCCTGCTCAGCCAAGGAGTGACCTGTGATCGCCAAAAGGAACCCCCTGCTGCCTCTTATGTTTTTTTTAGCATCGGCTACCTGGGGGCCTCCACACGGTTTAATCCAGCACGAACAACAGGCTCCACCCAGCCCTACAGATAGCACAGTAGAGGCTGGAGACTGGGACTTCAGCAGCCGCGTGGACAGCCATGCACTGAAATAAATTAAGGTTTTTTTTAGGACTGCAAAACAATCCCTGTCCTCTTTGATGTACCGGGCGGAGGCCTTTGGTGTATATCCCATGCTGTGCTGCTCATGAGTCCACTGCTGGAGTCAGTCACAAAGAAAGTCTGTTTTCAAAAGGATCGCCTTACAAACACCCTCTCTAGAATTGACAGTCCATTGTTCTCACTTTTGATTGGGAAAAGGCCCCTATTTATTTGAGTTTCGATATTATGGAAGGTGTGGAGGGGTAAATCGTAACTGGTGCAAGCCTCTCTGTACTAATGCATGGCCATTCAGGCTCCACCTGCATTGATAGCAATTTTCATGTCATTTTAACAGTTCCAAGTACTACTTCAGATTTTTTTCATTTATATGTTTTGGTACAATTATATGTTTTGGTACAATGGTGCAAAAGTTAAGCTGTCAATTAATTTCCCAATTTTGTTCATGGACATTAAAATAAGAACACCAGTCCTGACTGTTAAATAGAGTACTGGCCATAACTCTACGTTGTGCATTATTTGGCAGCAAAAAATGCATCCTTGGAGTCACACTTGTAATAGGCTTTTCAAAAGTTTGTTCCGCCCAACTGATGCACATTTGTCATTGTTTAGGTTGTTCTTTTGGAACCGTGCCCAACCCAGGTACCCTCACTTTGCGTACATATTCTGCCGCCAACTCCCACCGCCTGTAAGCTGTACAGGTGCCCTGAAACTGGGTGACAGGAACAGACTAATTTGCATGTAGCCGACAGGAACAGACTAATTTGCATGTAGCCGACAGGAACAGACTAATTTGCATGTAGCCAGGTTTTGAGCTGGAATGGTTCAGTGAGCTAAAAAACGGTGATGGATCAAGCCCTGATCTTTGGACTGGGTAAGAGTGGTCTGCTTAATTCAGACACTCTGTTCATCACCACCCCCTTTTCTGAATCATGAAACTGGGTGATGGCACACTTTGATAGCTGGTCTTCACACTGTAAACAACGCGTTATACAGCAGGGAGGCACGCAATGTCTCGGGCACAAGCGTGAGAAATTTCGCACCTCAGCTGCCCCTCACTTCAGTATCAGGAGCTGTCAACACATCAGCTCAACCCGAAGAGCAAACACGCTGAGTGATGACAGCACAGGCTTCTCTTCTTTTGTTTCCATTTTGTTTTATTGTTTTTTGCACGTGGAAAGCCAAGGCTGTCCAGTGTGGCGTTCACGCCCCACAGGGACCTGCTTAACCCCTTTGCTGCAGATTGGCTCAGGGGATGATCGGCCGTCCTTGAAAGACCCTGAGCCAATAGGTCCACATGAGGGCCTTAAAAGACCCTGATTGGAAGGGATTTAAATGAATTTCGGCGTGCAAAGGAAACTGCATGCAGCGGCAGCGCAGCAACATTTGCTAGTGTTTTGCCGTTTCTATATATAAATACAGACAAAGGAAATATAGATTTCCGTCTGTATTTATATGTAAATATCCATAAAAACGGAAAACCGGGAGCCCTAATCATTATCCAAGCAATCTCATTCACAAATCCCCCATCTGTGCATCTCCCCATATGCCAAGATCCCTGCATCTCCCTGCATCTCCCTGTGACTGTCCGTCTCCGAGTCTCACTGTCCTGGGATGAAAAACCACCCCAGGTTTTAAAATCTGAACAGTGCAGGCTTGCTGACAAAGAATAAAATAACAACACTGCCATTTTTTATAAAAAATGCAAAGTTATGTGCAGATTTTAAGAGGGTACAGTGTAAAAGTTATCTGTGATCCACTGCTAATAAACTACTTACGGTGGCCTACAGTGTCAGTGTCTTCACAGAGCCTGTGTCTACCTACCCACAGCGTCTGTAACAGGAATGACCCATGACTGACAGGATTAATGCATGGCCGGCTATGCCTGAAATTCTATTCCACCCTATGTCCATTCCTCCAGTACCTACAACTCTCAGTGCCCGTGCCTCTGTTTCACAGTGTCCCTGTGCCTCCCTCATATGTGCCTCTACGTCCGTGTGCCTCCATCATGTCTGTGTCTTACTCTCCTTGTATACCCCTGTACCTATATTTCTCTGCTCCTATGCTAAGAGTGATCTAGAGTGGAAGTCGATGCCAAGTTATCAAAGGAGAGATCTTTGGATGCATCATTCAACTGCGGACTCAGAGGGCTATTCCTTACGTGCTGCAGGTGCAGCGGCGCCAGTGGTGAGGGAACGGGAATGTTCACCGCGGTTAGTGGTTGTGTTTTTTACTATAGGACAGTGGTCAGTGGGGTGAGGGTCCGATTTCCTTCCTGCATTGTGGTTCACTGAACCCTTGTTACGCTACAGGATACAGGGATAAGGGGAAGCAGCACAGGTAGAGTGGGACATCTATGTTTAGGAGAGCAAAAGAGTGTGAAAATAGAGAGAGAGGATGGCAGTTTACCTACAGCCACACATCCACATTTAGTGCAGGTTGGAGGGAAGGAAGCATCTGGTTCCTTTAGGCAGCCTCCTGCGTATGGACAGCTATGGGCAGGTGTCCTGAGTGTGGAATCCTTGCACCAAAATTCAGTGAATGCTCTTAGCATGAACATTATTGAAAAGTGACATTCTGGCTGATTGTCCACTTCTAGATACACTGGAAGCACAGCGGAGCATGTTTTTGTGTCATTTTGATATGTTTGTGGCTCGTGAGGGGTGGGTTAGTGAAGCATGGTTGTGAGATGGAAGATGAAGATGTAAAAATTATGTCTTGGGGTATTTATTAATTTTATGGGCACTGTTCGCACTCTGGGGTGACTCAAAGCAGGGGGAGTTATTAGTTAGGGTATGTTGTTGTAATAGAGAGGCTTGGCTGCCATACTGTATGTTCTTGAACTAAAGCTGCAGATTTGTTGTCCAAATAAATTTGATTTACGCTGTCAGTTTGGGTCTGTGGTTTATGTGCAGTCCCGCTCACATGCTCATTTATTTCTGACAGCTTTGCGGCTTCTGCTCTCAAGTAAAATGTTTACTTAATTTATATTAATATACCACAGTCAAGAGCCACTCCTCCATGTGCATCCACCGTGCTCTTCTTGCCACGCCCCAGTTTATGGTGTTACTGTGGGCACCGTGCTGCGTGCCCAGAAGCAGATTAGGTTCACACTGTGTGTGATTCTGTTGAGGGGTCTTCCTTTCTGGATCTCTAATTTATTTGGTCTGTATTTTTCTTTTTTAATAGAGTTTTATATAGGGTATCAATGCGCTTTACATAGCACCAGTTGCATTTCATGAGGAACTCAAATCCTTCAGTGTTAGGCCTAAGAGAAACCAGTGCAGCCCTCACGCTCTTGCTTTTACCACTGATGAATGCCACATTTAAGTTGCACAAGCGAGAGAGAGAGATCAGAGTTTTTTGTCTAATTGAAGTTTTGATTCATGGAAAGGTAGCACAGAAGGCTGTTAGAAAGCTCTGTGGCTGTGGTTCTACTGAATAAGCAGCTACCTATGTTATATGACAGCTCCTTAATAATGTAATACCTGCACTTTCACAATTGCTTTATTAACCTTCCTACTTTCTCAAATTTGCTTCAAAATGCACCATTTTTCCACTATTTTTTCAAAATTTTCTCGGGGGAAATCCCCCCGAACCCTCCTTAGGGGGTTTGGGCTCGCTCGCTATGGTGCAGTATGATTATCAGTTTCCGCCTCACCACTTTCAAATGTCACCAGCCGCCACTGCATTCTCCACTATTAATCCTTCTCAATTTTAAACAATGCATGTTTAAAGAAAAACACTACCCTCACCATATACATGAAATTTTCATTTGCCCTACTGAACATAGATCACCATGTAAATATACATGTGATTTCTTAATTAGATGTACACCTCCTAAGCATCTTTCCCAAAATATATACCTCTCTGCATCTTTAAGCAAACTCAAAAGTCCAACTGTATATATAACAATGTACAAGCACAAAAACCATATCTAACTATCTATCACATATAAGTTAAAAACCACATTGACAAACACTTCCCAATAACAAGTATAACTTCTTAATATTTCATATACAGGCGGACAAAATGCTTATTTTATTTCTCAATACACTATTCCTGTTTCATAATGTTACTAAAAGTACTACAACTCCCAGAATGCAAATAACAGATGTATCTATTCTGCACATGATTTTTAGACATTTAAAACATTCTTAGTTCCTCATTGCAACTTTCCACAAGAATATACTCTTATTTTTCAATAAAATACACAATAAAATAAAGAGACACTTAGGGCCATATGTATCAAAATCGTCTTTTGCGATTCTCAAATAGCGATTTTTGGCAAATTGCTTTTTGAGAATCGCAAAATGCTATGTATGTAGGATTTGCAATTTTTTTTGCCTAATTGCAAATCTCAAATTGCGATTCGCAATTAAGGAATACATCCCCATTCATTCCTATGGGCCTTGAGGCCCATAGGAATGACTGGGAAGACATTCTTAATTAGCGATTCTCAATTAGAGAATCGCAAATTAAGAATGCAATTTCAAGGGTGCAAGGGTGTCAAAGGGACACCCTGTTGCACCCCAGAAATAAGCATGGGTGCACATGTGGCACACATACATGCCCTAAGGGCATGTATGTGCGTCAAATGGCACTTTGAAAAATGCAAAAAAGTGCATTTTTCTAAGAAATCGCAAATTACCACCAACTTGAAGTTGGTGGTAATTTGCGATTCCTTAAAGCCAAATTGCACTTTTTTGTGCTTCTTACATTGCATTTAAGGAATCGCAAAATTTGCGATTCCTTAAATGCAATTGCAAAATAAGGAATTGCAAACTTTGCGATTCCTTACTTTGAATGCAGATTTGCCTCATACATACCACAAAACCAAATTGTGATCGCAAACGCCGAATTTCGGCGTTTGCGAACGCAAATTTGCTTGATACATATGGCCCTACTTCATTTTTCTGTAACTTCTCAAAACATTCACCACTAACCTCTTAAACAAATACCCTCTAATACAGTTCATCTGATATATTTTTCTCAATAGTTTGATACTCCTTTCAATAAAACTACCATTCACATCTTCCTTTCTAATGTACATTTTAAAAATTATTACAACGTTATATGCATACCATTGAATTCAGTTTGTAGATTGTATTGGTATTTTAGCTCTTTCTGCATTGTTTTGACACTGTTAAGGTTTGTAAAAACTAATCACAAGAATGGCACACCACTCTCATACCAAGCAACTCTAAAATGTCAAGCTTTTCAACTTTCCACATCATCATCATGAGAAAAGCAGCAAATGAAGTCATGTCTCTCATTTTAGACTACTGCATCTCCAGTTGTGAATGGTTAGCATCTGTCAACCCTTTCCCTCTCTTTCAAAACAAGGTTCCTGTTGGCACGTTTATTGTGTAATTTCCATTGTGGAATAATCGAGAAAAAAACTGGAGTACAAACCAATATCTAACTTCATTTTCCTAAATTTAAATACTACAGTACAGTTTATTATAAAGCCCTGAGTTGGAAATTAAAACTTGCCAATACTTACATTGTGTCATCACTCCTCAACTTCAAAAAAAGTTCTATCTCTTAACACCCTTCCCCCCACAGTACAGTTGTAGCTCAGTCTACCCAGCAACCCAGTGGACCAGTAAGTCACAAGTTCACAGCACATTCTAGAAGGAACATGCTACTTCCAAATGAGATATAGCAGTTGTGGTTTACTCCACAGATTCAAAAGCATATCAATATCTGTATTACATTTCTTTTTTTTTTAACAACAGCCATTAATTAGACTTCTTCCTGAGCCATTCAACACACTACTTAATCTTATTCACTTTCATGCTGATGGCATCAAATTATATATATATATATATATATTTTTTTTTAAAACACCTCCATTTTAACTTCTTTTCCGTTGTTAAAACTACCTCATTTAACTCCAGCCTTCTCCTGACTACTATTGCTTGTTCACTTCAAAATACTCACAGTATGGATTGTGGGCCACAGCTTTTTCTATTGGGCTAAAGGGACTGCAAAAGAAAAGAGTTATTGACGGGTTTTCCAAATGTCCAGATTACTTGGTTTGGCCAGAGAGGGTTAACGTTTCATCAGTTGCTGGCTTTTATTAAATCCATTTTGGATTCCCAAGCTCCTCACCTCATGTTATGCACTGTGACGGCAATTACCTATGCACATTGACTGGGTAGGGCTGGAAATGCTAGTGAAAAAACATTTGCAAAACTAATATTCCTTTTCCCTCACACTGTCTTGGTGTACTCTAATATATGCCAGAGTCAGAAATGGACATGGTCAAATCAATTTTGTCCACTGATTGACAAACCAGGAAGTGTGTTAATAAATTTTTTTTTGCATTCCTCAGAGATCTCCGCATGGGCTGTATCAATAACAACAATCTGCATTTTGACATGCATGAAATGTATCAAAAGTGTACTTTACAGATGAAGGCAACAGGGTGTTTCTAAATAAATGAAACTCTGCATCTGGTATTATGTGTAGCAGCCATATACACACAACCAACATAGTGATGACATTGTTAACCGCAATGATCGTGCCTTTCCCATAATGTGAATACACATATATACAGACACATTACAGTATTCTCAGTGAGTCATGAACTTTATTTT